>NW_028270142.1:25155046-25460646 GCF_037043375.1 Chiloscyllium plagiosum | reverse complement strand
TCGTCAACTTATCAGACTACACCCTTCAACCGGAAGAGATTGATGTTCTGCCCCACCACAAAAATGAGCCCTATGGGTCTTGCAGCAGACACTGAGTAACTCATCAGACAAATGAGACTCTGGGATTTCTTTCAAGGTACAAACAGTGATCCCAATGAGCCCACCGAGGAATTGGAACAGTCATCACAGGCATCTGTAGAGCGGTGACCAAAGAAGGAGTCAACTTGGACCCCACCGGAGGGCCGCTGCCCTGGGCTTGACACTTATGTTCAAACCGTCAGGAATTATATAAATGCCAGATTCATCAGTCACACCCACAAAGTAGACCAAAGCATCACCCGATCACAACATAATGTCATCCATGGTCTCAAAACCAATCACAACATTGTCATCAAACCAGCAGATAAAGGAGGAGCCATCATCATTCAGAATAGAACAGATTATTGCAAGGAAGTATACCAACAACTAAACAACCAGGAATACTACTGGCTGATCTGACCAAAGAGCACACCCGTGAACTAAACACATTGATCAGGACTTAGGGAATTCTGAAGGACTGTTTCCAATGCGTCCTCATCCCATGTACTTCTTATGTAGGTGACTTCTACTGCCTTCCAAAAATAAACAAAGCCAATACACCAGGACATTCCATCGTATCAGGCAATGGGACCTTGTGTGAGAACCTCTTGGGCTATGTCAAAGGCATCTTGAAACCCATTGTACAGGAGACCCTCAGCTTCTGTTGCGACACTACAGATTTCACCACCCATGGACCAGTCAAACCAGGAACATTCCTCATCATAATGGATGCTACACCAGCATCCTCTACAATGACGGTATCATGGCAACAGCCTCCTTACTCAACACTGACAATCACCAATCTCCGAGTACCATCCTACAACTCATCCTCTTTATCCTTGACCACGAGATTTTCTCCTTTAACATCCAGTTCTTCATCCAAACACACGGAACAGCCATGGGGACCAAATTTCAACCCCAATATGTCAATGTTTTAATGCACAGGTTCGAACAAGACGTCTTCTTTACGCAGGATCTCAAATCCACATTATACAACAGATACATTGACAACAACATTTTCATCCTCTGGACCCATGGTAAGGAGTCACTTTCATCCCACCATCAAACTCACCATGGACTACTCCTTACTATCTGTCTTTTTCTTGGATACATGCATCTCCATCAAGGATGGGCACCTCCGCATCTCACTCTACTGCAAACCCGCAGATAACTTCACAATACTACACTCCTCCAGGCTCCACCCAAAACATATTAAAACAGTCATCCACTGCGGACAAGCCCTATGCATACACAGGATCTGTTCTGATGAGGAAGAACATGACAGGCACTTGAAAGCATTCAAGGATGCCCTCATAAGAACAGGTACAATGCTCAACTCCTCGACTGCCAGTTCTGACGTGCCATAGCGGGAAACCTCTTCAGGAGACAGACACGAGCTACAACCAACAGGGTATCCTTCATTGTCCAGTACTTCTCATGAGCTGAAAAACTACGCCATGTTCTTCACAACCTGCAACACATTATCAATGAGGATGAGCACCTCGCCAAGACCTTCCCCACACCTCCACTTCTTACCTTTAACCAACCACCAAACCTCAAACAGATCATTGTTCTCAGCAAACTGCCCTGGCTTTCAGTACAACACCATACAGCCTTGTCACGGCAGATGCTGCAAGCCCCCTAAGGATCAAATGATTTATCTACTATTACAAATATGTTCATACATCAACATCATGAAGACTATGCAATTGAAGTTTAATTATTGAAGAAAAACATGATATATTTTGTCGTCTTAAATTTTGATCAGTATTTTCCTAATAATGTGTTATCACATGAATTATCTGAAACAATTGATATGTTTTTATTACACTGTTTTCCAAAAGAATTTTCAAAACTTGGAAAATGTAATTTATAATTTTGTATTCATTGATCTTATTTGCAATGGTGATTGAATGATTTGCAACCACATTTACTCCTTTGATTCGATTTATCTTGAGTGAATAAATCTGAATGTTTCAATAATATAATTACATGCCAATCTATTCTTCATCATACACTTGTAATTGTGAAGCAGATGATAATAATTGCATTCCAATCTGCTCACCACAGGAGCGCTCTTGGTAATATTGCTACCTCTAGGCTAGATGACCTGGGCTCCAGTCCCACTTGCTCCAGTGATGTACCATAGCATATCGAAATCGTTTGGTTTAATTTTGTTTGTTTTTTAATGTGTTCCATGTTCAGATCACAGTCTGAGATAAAATAGCATTCTCCTGATCACAGTGGAATAATAGTAGAAAAGACAAAACTCAATGAAAAAATATATGTCATCATTTATCGAAAGTTTGCTTGGGGAGGGAGGTTCAACAGGCCTACAATTTAATGTTCAGTCATGTTATTTTCATTTCCTTTCGCTGTTTGGTTCATCCATTCCCTCCCAATAAAATTATTTCTCGGAAATTATACGTACCTTAACCAGGTTTGGGAGATATTCTATTGGAGAAAACTACATTTAGGCACACTGGCCACTCTCGATGCTTCCAGCTGAGCTAAATCATTTTTTGAAATACACTAAGGCAAGAGGAAGATCCTGAAGGAAATAAAACCAATGGAATGAATGTTGACAATTCTACACATACTGAAACCTTGACAAACCATCTTTAGCATCACATCCCAGAACCACTACAAATGTTCTCCCCTTTTCTTCATAAATGATTTCTCTTTCTCATGGAATCACAAAATATGCATTATCAAAGATGAGGAGTTGGTTGGAATGCAATTAGTATCATCTGCTTTAGAATTACAAGTTTGTGATGAAGAATAGATTTGTGTGTAATTGTATTACTGGATGTGGAGATTTGTTTAATCAAGCTGAACTGAAGCAAAGGGGTAAATGAGGTTGCAAATCATTTTATCACTTGCTAATAAGATCGATGAATTGTCAATAACTAAATCAAACTGCTCTATCAATCTTCTCTTGATGCTCATTCTTAATTGAAAAGGGAAGGGGCTGGGTGATGTTCGAAACAATGAATACATGATGAGTGAAATCTCATTCCAAGATGTTATTGCAATCATCGAATCACTGAAGGATATCTATTTTACAACTACAGAGGAACCTCGATTATCTGACATTCGATTATCAGAATATCGGATTATATGTTAAGTTTGCAAGTTCCCGATGCTTGGCTAAACTATGTTATCCAGCATTTGATTATCTGCAATTTGATTAACCGAACAAATCACTCTCTGCCCGTGTCCTTCAGATAATCGAGGTTTCTCTGTATTCAAATCATGGAAATAGAATTTAGTGCTGAAAGCTTTTATTATCAGCATTTCTAGACATCAGCAGCTAAAGATCTTCATGATGTTGATGTATTAGAAGATGAATAATTGTATCCTCATCAGTACATGTTTCCGGAGTTGAAACATGATTCATAATCACCCGCTGGATTGCAGTTGCTGAGGGGTAGTACAGACAATTTGTATGTGCCACTTTACTAAATTAACTCATTAATTGTGAATATTTGGAAGCTATTCTAACATATTAACCTTTTGTCTCTGAAATGTTAGGAGTATATATTTATTTTTCATTGGATGTGGGCATCACTGGCTTTTTAACATGGACTTTGATGCCAGATGGAGGTTGGGCTCAAGACAGACTGGTTGAGGACAAGGTAAAGTCAAGGACGATCTTCTAGCTTAGGTTTCAAAGTAACACTGTTGATTACACATCAATGCTAAATGCTGGCTGCTTGGTAATCATAGACATGCAAAGCTTTGACTTGGATTACTTATTACCTAATGTAACTAGATCATGTGTTTTCCAGAGAGCTTCTTCCAGAGTGCTCTAACACAGCCCCCTCTATTCACTTAGCATTTATGGGTGTGCAGTTCTGTGACATTATTTACAAAGTTTCTTCATGACCCTAATCTCCTACATGATACTGGCAATGTCAGAATTTGAAGTGTATCCTTAATTATTTCTGAACTTTTGTGGTTTAGTCAGCTATATCAGAGGGCAGGTAAGAGTCAACTGTGTTCGTTGTGGGTTGTGAATCACATCTGAACCAAATGGTAATTTCATTCCTTGAAGGGCATTAGTGAACCCAGTGACGTTTTGCAACAATCCCCAAAGGTAATGGTGGACAGAAAACTCAGAGAAGCTTCCAATTCAAAATGTACACATTAGTTTAAATTCTATCAGTTGCCGTAATGAGATTTCAACCCAAGTGCCCAGAACTTTAACCTGATCTTCTTGATTACGAAGATGAAAAAGCTGAAGAAGCTTATCAAGTCTGGAATCATCTGTGGAGAGAGAAATAACATTGAAATCTTCAGTCTATTATGACTCTTTGGAACTGAAGGAGGCTGGGAAATTACTTGTTGTCTGCTTTTGGCAAAGGAATGGGGGAGGAGGAGTGAATGAAATAGGTGGTGAAGCTGCCCAGAGCTAAAGACAAAGAGAATGTTAATGGTAGTCAAGAGAGATGTATGTGCATAATAGATGGTAAAGATAGGGGTGACTAGTAAACAATAAGTCAGTTCTGCTGAGACCAACCTCTGCTGAGAGGAGGAGGAGTTGTAATCAAAATCGGGGGCATTGTTCATGATGTGAAGTTGTTGAACTCGATGTTGAGTCCTCGAGGCTGTAAACTGCCTAAACAGAAAATTGAGGTGCTATTTGCCCCAGCTTGTATTGAGTTTCTCTGGGACATTGTGGCAATCGAGCATGAGGGTACATTGAAATTCAAAAAAACGCCTCAGTGAATGGTGGCATAACTGGAACAGAAACAGCAAAGGTGAAGAAGACTGGGAAAATGGAGTGGGCTTTTTTTACTGGAAGCACAGTTTCAAATTTTTTTTAAAATTCATTCATGGGATGTGAGCATTGCTGGTTAGGTCAACATTCATTGTCCATTCCTAGTTACCCTTGAGAAGATTGTGGAAAGCTGCAATCCATTTGTTGCAGGTAGATGATAATGCCATTAGGTAGAGTGTTCCAGGGTTTTTACACAATGATGAGACAATGATATGTTACCAAGTCAGGATGGCAAGTAGTTTGATGGTGGTGGTGCTCATATGCTTCTACAGCCCTTGTTTTTCCAGATGATGGTAATCATGGGTTTGGAAGGTGCTGGTGTAGTCCAGCTGATGATAGGAGTTGGTGGGTTTGTCATGGATATAGTTAGACAGCCTATCCCCAGAAAGGAAACGGTAAAATTGAGGAAGGGAAGGCTGGAAATTAGAAATAAAATTGAAAAATCTTTCAAATTCTACATGAGTGCAAGAAGTAGCATAATAATGCCATTGTATCAGAGAAAGAGTTCTGGGTGGAGACCCAAGTAGCACTAGAACAAGGAATGTTCCGCATACTCCACAAAGAGAGGTACTGGGAGGTACGTAGATATTGAGAGCCATACCTTTCAAATGGTGAAAGTGAGATCTGTCAAAAGAGAAGTCAAGGTTTTTTCACTAGGTTGGAGGAGTCCAAAACTGAAGGGATTAGGTTTAAGGTAAGAGGGAAACGATTTAAAAAAGAGCCTAATGGTTTCACATGGAGGGTGGTAAGGGTATGAAATGAGCTGCCAGAGAAAGTGGTGGAGGCTGGTACGGTTATAACATTTAAAAGGCATCCGGATGGTTATATGAAAAGAAAGAGTTTAGAGAGATATAGGCCACATGCTGGCAAATGGGATTAGATTAATTTAGAATATCTGATTGGCATGGACATGTTGGACCGAACAGTTGTTTCTGTGCAGACACATCTCTTACTCTAAGTTTTTCTAGTTGAGAAACTCAGCCAGGTGAAGGATGGTGGTAAAAAGTGGGGACTGTTGAGACCTTATTTCAACAAAGAAGTGGAGATCCTTCTGACCATCTGGATGGCTGATAGATGTTTAAAGGGATTGCATACTCATTGTTAAGACGAGGTGGCTACATCCAGGAAACTGGAAATGGTGGAACTAATGTAAAGCTTCAAAATTATCGTTAAGTGTGGTTGGGAAAAAACTGGATAAAAGAAGATAAGCTTGACTCAATTTAGGAAGAAATAAGCTAAATAGAGTAAGAAGGTGCTGAAACGATGCTTCAGCCAGGACAGACCTATTTGAAGATATTGAGAAGGAGGTGGAAGTGGGCTGTTGGATTATGTTGTTGTTGTTTTGTCACCATAGTCTTACCAGACTATAGAGTCTGCTCTCTCAATAGAGAGCGAGAAGCGACTGATGGTGATTTAACCTGAGGGCCAACGGACCTCAGGCGAGAGAAGAGGTTGAGAAGAAGAGTCCTTCATGGTAACCTCAACCATTGCTGGGAATTGAACCCATGCTGCTGGAATCACAACACTCTATTAACCAACCATCCAGCCAAATGAGCTGAACCAATTCCTTAGGGATTATTTAGACTCCCTACAGTGTGGAAACAGGCCCTTCAGCCCAACAAGTCCACACCGACCCTCTGAAGAGTAACTTACCCCACTTTGACTAGTGGACAATTTAGCATGGCTGGAAATGTGTTGCTGGAAAAGCGCAGCAGGTCAGGCAGCATCCAGGGAACAGGAGAATCGACGTTTCGGGCATAAGCCCTTCTTCAGGAATGGTGAAGAAGGGCTTATGCCCGAAACGTCGATTCTCCTGTTCCCTGGATGCTGCCTGACCTGTTGCGCTTTTCCAGCAACACATTTCCAGCTCTGATCTCCAGCATCTGCAGACCTCACTTTCTCCTCGACAATTTAGCATGGCCAATTCACCTGACCTGCACAGCTTTGGACTATGGGAGGAAACCAGAGTACCAGGAGGAAACTCACGCAGACACGAGGAGAATGTGCAAACTCCACATAGGCAGTCGCCCAAGGCTGGAATTGAACCTGGGACCCTAGCACAGTGCTAAATATTGAGCCACCATGCTGCCCTTAAAGCTTGAGGAAGTTCCATATTGATTTTTTTTTTATTCATTCAAGGGATGAGGGTGTTGCTGGCTAGGTCAGCATTCATTGTTCATCCCTAAGTGCAGTTTGAGAGTCAACCACATTACTGTGGGTCTGGAGTCAAATTCCACCAACTGCTGTGGAAGGATTCGAACCTGGGTCCCCAGAACATTATCTGAGTGTCTGGATTAATAGTCTAGCGATAGTACCACTAGGCCATCGCCTTCCCTTTATGTGGTGGGATACTGGAAGGAAGATCTCCAGAGAAGATGACAATCCTAATAGATTTGGAAATAACAATTTGAAGTTCAGCGATGATCATGGTTGATGGCATTTCAACATTAATTGTTTAAATATCTAACACCATTCACCCTTGATGTCATAACAACAAGTTGTGGGTGGCACGGTGGCACAGTGGTTAGCACTGCTGCCTCACAACGTCAGAGACCCGGGTTCAATTCCCGCCTCAGGCGACTGACTGTGTGGAGTTTGCACGTTCTCCCCGTGTCTGCGTGGGTTTCCTCCGGGTGCTCCGGTTTCCTCCCACAGTCCAAAGATGTGCAGGTCAGGTGAATTGGCCATGCTAAATTGCCCGTAGTGTTAGGTAAGGGGTAAATGTAGGGGTATGGGTGGGTTGTGCTTCGGCGGGGTGGTGTGGACTTGTTGGGCCTGTTTCCACACTGTAAGTAATCTAATCTAATATAAACACTGTCAACTTTAAAACCGATGTTATAAGTTGGATTACTTAGGTGTGTCCACACTTTGTTTTTAGTGCTTAGTATTGACATAATACTCTGAAGCTTTGAATGCTATAAACAAGACAAGGATCAGTAGCTGTGACCTCTTGCCTCATCAAGAAACTCGTTAGCATGAGGTTGCCGTTCTGTGGCTGATTTAAGTACACTCATCTTCACTATCACCCTCCTCTCTATGGTTTCATTCCATGAAAACCCAACAGGTTTTCTGCATTTTCTCTTGTTTGCAGTGGCATCTAAAGGTTAAACTTTTAAGTTTTGAGTTCTTACTTTTTTAAAGCTGAACCCAAGATACTTTGAGATTTTCCGAGTACGTCGATTTATGTTTCCCAAGTGTTTATTATTACCAGCTTCTAAAGGAGGCCAAGAACACACTAGATCTAAATGTCAGAAAAGTCAAGATGATCATAGTTCTAAAAATGTTTTCTTTTTTAATACATCTGACTTGCATGTCAATTCCATAATATCATTGCTGCTACTTTGTGTGTATAAAGTCTCAATTTAATAAGATTATTTTCTCCTTGGGTTTTTTAAGAGAGGTTGTAAAGGCACAGGAGCCGAAATGTCTCCAAAAGAGCCCAGTTTAAAAATGGCAGGGGAGTGGCCAGTTCTCCTAGTTCACGTTTTTTATAGCTTGATTTATTTGCATCAGAGAAGCTACTGCAGAGGAAAGAGTCCATGCTTCAGCAGATGATTCCTTTCTGATTTTTCTTTCTGAAATCTCTCCTGCCTGTGCGAACCTGTGTTTGGATTTACCATTTTGCCAAGGGATGTGCTTATGGGATGTTACAGGAATTGGATCAGCTCCTTCGTTAAGTTGCAGTATTACGTCGATTTGGATTTTCAAATAGTTAAGTTATTCTAAATTCTGTTTTCTTTTGTTTGTGTTTCAACTGTAGTGCTTAAATAAATTCTGTTTTGCTTAAAGCCAAATGGTTTGACCAAGCTTGAGTGTAATTGGGGCTGTATTCATCTAGACAAGTGGAATGTATTCCATCACACTCTTGACTTGTACCTTGTGGATGGTGGATAGGCTCTGGCGAGTCAGGAGGTGAGTTACTCACTGCAATATTCCTATTTCTCACCCCTTTATCTCCCTTCTGAAAACTGTGCCTACAATTATCCTACTTGTTTCCCTGGCATAATTTTTTCCTTTGGCCATTTTCCATAATTTTGTTTGATCCTCATTGAAATCCCACATTTTTCACTAAGCTTGTAGTCATTTTTCTTAATTCATCTTCCTCGTGCTTAGTGCCTGTTTTCCTGTGCGGTGTCCCAGGAAGCTTTGGTATAAATCCACATGCAAACATGATAATGAGCATTTAGGTCTATTGTTATTCTGATTATTATCTAAGCACGTGATATTTATACTGAGAGTTTCCTCAAAGCCTGGTGGCTGCCCTGAGTTAAAGAGGTTTGATGGTAATACCTTTTATTTGCACTTCTGTGAATTTTCTATCCAAGATACAGCAGCTGATTGGGAAAATGCCTGGCATTCGCTTGTAGTCTTCTTGCAAAATTACCAAGCAGTATGTCTTTTAATGTTTTACAAGCTTTTGATGGAATGTTTCTAATGTTGAAATCAAAGAAGTATACAACATAAAGGATGCCCTTCAGCCCATTGCTCCTATCAAAGGTTCTCTGACAGAACAGTGATGTTCAGATCCACTTCCATATGTTTTCTCAATAACCACATCAGTTATCAGTCCAAATGGCTTAAAATTATTTATTGGAACCACACAGAATATAAAACATAGAATGTAGAACATCATAGCACATAACGGGCCCTTCCCACACTCGATGTTGTGCTGACCTGTGAAACCATTCTAAAGACAATCTAAACTACACTATTCCATTATTTCCATATGTTTATCCAATGACTATTTAAGTGCCCTCAACGTCAGCGAGTCCACACCTTTACTGCTCTCTGAATAAAGCACCTAACTCTGACATCTGTCCTATATCTATCACCTCTCAATTTAAAGCTTTGTCCCCTTGTGTTAGCCATCACCATCCATGGAAAAAGGCTTTCACTGTCCACTCTATCTAACCCTCTGATAATCTTGTATACCCCTGTTAAGTCACCATTTAACCTTCTTTTCTCAAACATTCCATCAGTTTCTCCATATCTCCCTTCTAAATCCTTTTCCCAGTGATTTTGAAGGTACAACCTCTTATTATTTACACTACCTACTCAAGCCAAAATCTTGAAAGCTGCTATCAGGTCACTCCTCAACCTTTGATGTTGCAAAGAAGACTGTGTGAGCATTTTAACCCCTCCTAACAACAAATTATATACCATCCCTGGTAATCACCACTACCACTGTGGGAGACAGTGGAATAGGGGTATTTTCACTGGAATAATAATCCAGAACCCCTAGCTAATATTCTGGGGAGGTGGATTCGAATTGCAACATTATAGATGGTGAAATTTTTGATCAATAAAAACTGGTCTGATAGCAACCATGTAACTACTGTCTATTGTTATATAACACCACCTGCTTCACTAATGTCCTTGATGGAAGGAAATTTGCCTTCCATGGTTGATCTGGACTATATATAATTCCAGGCCCACAACAATGCAGCTGACTCATAACTGCCTTCTGCACAGTTAGGCATGGGCAACGCATAGTAGGCCAGCCAGTGGCCTACATCTCCACAAACAAATCAACAAAACAAAACAAAACAAAACAAAGTGTGGTGTCAGAATTGCTCACAATTGTCTGAGTGAGGCCTAAAAAATTGTCCATAAAATGTTTTGGTTATCTTTCGGGGTACATGTTCTCCTTTTATATTTAATCTCATACCCTTTTGAGATTTGCAGGGAAGTTTACACAAAGGTGGATTCCCAAATAAAATCAGATCACTGCTGCCAGAATCATAGAGTCATACAGCAGGAAACAAATCTCTGGGTCCAACCAGTCCATGTCGAATATAATCCCAAATTAAATTAGTCCCACCTGCCTGCGCCTGGCCCTTTAAACCTTTCCTATTTATGTATCCATGGAACCATATTTTAAATGTTGTAATTGTGGATATATCCACCACTTCCTCAGGAAGGTCATTTCACATGCGAACTACCTTCTGTGCAAAAAAAATCTCTCTCCTTTCACACTTAAAACTACCCATCTTGGGAGAAAGACAAGTACCATCAACTCTATCTCTGCTTCTCATTTTATATACTTCTATTAGGTCACCTCTCAACCTCCTATGCTCCAGTAAAAAATGTCCCAGCCAATCCAGCTATTCTTTACAATTCAAACCTCCATACCTGGCACCATCCTGGTAAATCTCTTCTGAACCATCTCCAGTTTGATAAGATCCTTCATATAAATGGGCGACCAGAACTGGACCAGCAGCAAATATTAATTTCTGTGTTAATACTGCTGTGATTATTATAATTTGTGCTCAGTATAAATTACAATATGGCATTTTAGGTAAATTGGTAGCACAGTGATAAATAATTAAGATATTAAATACACATAAATGAATAATTAAGATCAAATGGTGATAAAGTACTATAAGTGCCAAAGATCTGAAATAGAAACAACAACTCAACATGGTATGTGTGATGAGAGAAACAGGAATGCACTTGATCTCTTCATTGAGAACTGTTAATGTGATATCAGCCACCCTTTCTTTGTTCCACCTAACAATTCTCCCTCTGAACTTGCTGCACTCTGTATCCTCAAGTCTAAACCTGGCTTTGATTTGAAAGCTGCAGATAAAGGATGGTGCTGTTGTAGTGTGGCATACTGACCTCTACCTTGCAGAGACTGAGTGCCAACCCTCAGATAGTTTCCTCCTACCTCCCGTGGAACATGACCCCACCACTTGACTTCAAGCTGTTGTTTCCTGACCTACTACTGATGAACTCCCCTCCAGTTTCCCACTTCATAGTCCCCCGACACCATCATTTCCTGTGAATAAATTTTTAAAAGATCATTGGCGTTTGCAAAGAAGACATTCTTTCTTGCCTCTTCCTTCTTCTCATCAACATTTTCTCTCAAGTTTCTTCTGTTCCTTGCAAATATTCCCCCTCAATCCCTCAGTAAGTCTGCAGCATTTTGGTGTAACACATTTGGACAATCATAACCAGTAAATATTAAATAGGCAGTCCAACATGAGGAAGGTCTTTGCAAGCTCCTTGTTTGAAAGGATTTGGCAGTGAGTGCTTAGGTCTGCTTTCATCATGCTTCAGCCTGCTTTGTTCTGCTAAGTTGAGTATTTACCACAATGGAGGTGGGATTCTATGGAGCAGTCACCCTTACACTGACTCGTCAAATAGGGAATTCCTGATCATTGAAGCCTCAGCTAGATTTTATGATTCTGAGGCAAGTAATTGCCTGTATGCTTGGCTTGGCAAAAGTGAGGACTGCCGATGCTGGAAACCAGAGTTTAGATTAGAGTGGTGCTGGAAAAGCACAGCAGGTTAGGCAGCATCCGAGAGCAGGAAAAAAAAATCAACATTTCAGGCAAAAGCCCTTCATCAGGAATGTATACGAATCAACCCTGAAAAGTTGCCAGAGAGCTGAATATTCTTCAGTCCTACTGGAGCCATCAGGAGCACTGGTACTCATTAGTATTGGAACATTCCCAGGCCAACAGCAGCTGAGGCAGCCAGTTAGGGAGATCCTAACAAGTAGGGAGTTGGATCATTCATCAGAGCCCAGGGGTCTTTCAACAGGAGGAGCAATCAAAAAGAACCCTAGCTTGTCCAATCTTGAAGGCCATGAAAGCCCAAGGAAGCTGCTAAGGAATATTTTCTTGGAGTGTCCATCTACCACTGGGAAGATACCAGGCACAATGGGAAGAATGTCTTAAGTAAGCATCAAATGGCCATTTAATGACTTGAATTCATCCAGCAGCAGACAGGACATCCATCACCTTCCCCATTCAACCTTCACCCTGCCTGCTCTCTCATTCTCTGTAAGATCATGTCACTAGAGTGGAGCTTTGTTAACATGTTAGTTTTAGAATCTGAGGATCTGGGAAATACTTATGCTGTTGAATTGATTGCTTGTCCCTCATTAAAGTAGCAGTGGAAACATATTCCTAAGACCTGCAGCAGTCCTTGCATTCACACTGCTCCCACATTAACCAGTCTAACAGTTATATTGTCTGCTGTTCACACTATGTCTATTCTTCAATATTGAGCATTATTTATCTTGAGCTGAAAATGTGTTGCTGGAAAAGTGCAGCAGGTCAGGCAGCATCCAAGGAGCAGGAGAATCAACGTTTCAGGCATGAGCCCTTCTTCAGGAATGAAGAAAGTGTGTCCAGCAGGCTAAGATAAAAGGTAGGGAGGAGGGACTTGGGGGAGGGGCGTTGGAAATGTGATAGGTGGAAGGAGGTCAAGGTGAGGGTGATAGGCCGGAGTGGGGATGGGGGCAGAGAGGTCAGGAAGAAGACCATGTTTTCCACTCTTGAGTGTACAAATCTTTCTTAACACAATTGGGTGAATTAGATGAAGAACAGCATTTTATGCATGTATCCCAAGTTGTATCAGACTGATACAGCTGCTGTAACAGATCAATTGTTAGAGTTAATATGGAGGATGTTTTTTGCAATGCTCAGTCTGTTTAAGTAGAGATGGATTGATAGATTTCTGATTTGCATAGAGTTATGGAGATGGTGTGAGTAAAAGGCATTTCAAAAATTCAATCAGCTATAATCATATTAAATGGTGGAGAAGGCTTGACAGCTCTTATTTCTGTGCTACATACACATCCTTCTTGTGGAAAGATAAACAGGCTGGATACAACATCAATGAATGACTAACCAAAAGTGCAATGAAGAGGAGAACTTGTCTATATTCAAGTTTTAACCATATGTTGACATCTAAACTGTAGCTTCCCAGTTTAGCATTTAATTTCTAGTTTGCATGCTGTTGCTTAAAAGCAAGCTTCTCCAAGAACTGTTGTTGGATTTTAGATTAATGGTCATGGGAAGGTGATAAATGTGTCGAGTCATGAGGCATAGAGATTCTGCTGCTGGACCATTTTGCTGCTGCTGTCTACTGACAGCTCCTCATGGATGTTGAGTTTTGAATTCTTATATCTGCTCTGAATCTAACTCATTTGGCATGGCAGTTGCTTCATTATCATAATGGAACATGTTTCTCAGTCTGAAGATGTATCTTTATTTCCATGGAGTGTGATCACTCCTACTAAAACTGCCATTGGCAAATCTGTGACAAATGCACTGTCAACGAATTGTCATAAATGTTACCCTCCTTGTGGTTCTTTATCACCCGCCACAATCTCAGTTTAGTAAATGAGTCCTTCCGTGCATGTTTGGTCAGTAATGGTGCTACAGAGTGACATTGAGCTACCAGAACACGTTGTATGTTATTGCTCCTTCAAAGGATGTTTAATCTGGAAGAGCACTGATTCAACAATTGAGTAGCTCAGTGGCATTCAGCAGCAATTTTTTTTTTCTTTGGCCATGTTTAACCTCAAAACATGAGACTTTTTGGGGCCTGGAGGAATTGTCATGGAATCAGAGGAGCAATCTCCATCCTCTGGGTGTGTTTGTTCTTAGTTCCATCTGTGTGTAATGTCAGTGTAAGACAATCATGCAGTTTGCTGGCCCAACATCATGGTCAGCCACATTGCACAGGGTCTGGAATCTGATGGAGATCGGATGAAGTAAGGGTGGTTTATTTCCTTTGTGAAAGGGAGGCTGGTTTTCCAATCCAAATGAAATTTACAAAATTGTAGTAGTTTCATGATGATTATTAATGAGACTAGTATTTAATTTTAATTTTTATAATTTAAGTTTCCCCATCTGTGTTATGGGATTTCGATGTTTTTGTCTGGAATATAAATGCAAGCCTCTGGATTATTAGTCCAGTAATATTATCACTATGCTACCATTTATGCAGTCAATTGTGGAAGATGGAAATCTGAGTACTTTCAACATTTCTCTTATTTCAGAATCTCAAGTTAGACAACAGCTATAGAGATAGAAAGACAGTTAATGTTTCAGGTGAAAGACGTTTCATCAGAAATACATAGTGTTGGGCTGAAAGTGTACTGGCATTCAGTTCCAGTAGAGTGTCATTTTGCTTGTTTAAAACTTCACAAGGAACTAATTTGAGGTCCTAAACCTCAGGTTATAGCCAAGCTGCACCAAGCTTTTTGATCTTGGATAAATCTGCTGTATTCCAACAAGAATAATGAAACCATTCTTAGTTATACAACCGGGTGTTGTAACTATTCTGTCCTGTGGTCTGATCTGCACTCAGTCCTCTTCAAATCTGATATTTGGTCAATCTTTTCAGCATTTCTGACTAAGAAGATCACCTGATCATTGATGTAAACTTAGATGGAGGCACCTCCATGAAACGTCATGAATATGTGCTTTATGCCAAATAATTATAATTAATCTTTTGTCTGAAACCTGAACTTTAAAAAAAACTGATTCAAGATGATGAACCCCAATTTGCTTGCTCTCACATTCCACAATCTGATACACTGGAGTCCAGACAACTTGTCCATTAAAATATATCAATGACAAGGACTTCAGGAAGATGTAAGGGCTCAGATCTCTTGTTAAATTATTGATGACAGTTCCCTGAGATAATTACTTTTTGGAGATGGATCATTAAATCGACTCACTTGGACAATGGGATGCTGACTATAATAGTTCTCAGCTGAAAATGTGTTGCTGGAAAAGCGCAGCAGGTCAGGCAGCAGCCAGGGAACAGGAGAATCGACGTTTCGGGCATAAGCCCTTCTTCAGGAATCCTGAAGAAGGGCTTATGCCCGAAACGTCGATTCTCCTGTTCCCTGCATGCTGCCTGACCTGCTGCGCTTTTCCAGCAACACATTTTCAGCTCTGATCTCCAGCATCTGCAGACCTCACTTTCTCCTATAATAGTTCTCAGCCATGCTGCAAAAGTGATTTATTTGTTACACATAAACAATGTATTTTTAATACTCGTGGCTGATACAGAAGTAAAGTTGCATGATAAACTAGCACTTTATTTATTTAAAACCAATTTCTTAACAGAACTGAGGGAAAATAGCTCAGACAGAAGATCCAAACAAGGTCCCTCTTGCTTTCCTTTCTCTCTAAGGTGCCTTGTAAACCTTAATCATTGTTCCTGACTGTGATCATCCAAGATGCCCTGCTACATAGAGAGATTACTTAAAAGAAGTCAACCCCTTATTATGGGTCCCAGAAGAGCAACCAACTGAAAAATCTTTAAATTGGAAGCATAAAGATCACTGAATCTAGCTAAAACCAAGCCACGTCGCCAAACTATTGACAACATATTTTCAAATTGATTATCAAGTTTAAATTGATGAACATATCCTTCTCCGTTCTGTAAATTGTGTGTATTTTCTTGTGGGAGATAACTTGCCAAGTCAAATCAACCTCCTGACCTCTGTATTTGCAAAACAATAAAATTAAAACTTTCAAAGACCCTAAAGATTGACCAGAATGATTCTTAACTGGATTTTTGAGCAATGCCAGATTCTTGTGAATAATCAAGAGAAATAAGGTTTATCGTTTAAACAAAAGACTTAATAATGTATTTACAAAACAAACTTAATTAATATGAATCATTTAAATCCAATCTTCCTAGACTTTACCCTGAATACACACACACACACACACAAAGGCAGACAAACTGATAACAGTTAAGGGATCAATTAAAAGGGAAAAAGTACTGAGATAAAACTGGCCAGTTCACTTCAACAGTCTCTACTAAACGTAATGCCACTGGTATACGGGACTATGCCTTACTTGATTTATGACAACACCAATGTATGCAAGTATCTTCCAGTAGGCTTGGAGGAATATTTATTAAATGAAAGACTGATTAGGGAAAGTCAACATGACTTTGTGTGTGGGAAATTGTGCCTCAAAACTTGATTTGAGTCTTTGGAAAAAGTAACAAACATGATTGATGAGACCAGATCTGTGGACATGATCTATGTCGACTTCAGTAAGGCATTCGGCAAAGTTCATCATACAGAGTGGTGGTGGAGGGTTGATTTTTCAGACTGGAGGCCTGTGAGCAGCTGTCTGCCACAAAGATCAGTGCTGGGTCCACTGCTTTCGTCATTTAAATAAATCTTTTGGATTTGAATGTTGGAGGAATAGTTCATAAGTTTGAAGATGACACCAAAACTGGAGGTGTAGTGGACAATGAAGAAGGTTACCTCAGAGTACAATGGGATCTTGATCAGATGTATCAATGGGCCAAGGAGTGGCAGATGGAGTTTAAATTAGATAAACATGAGGTGCTGCAATTTGTAAAGGCAATTCAGGGCAGGACTTGCATACTTAATGGTAAGATCCTGGGGAGTGTTGCTGAACAAAGAAACCTTGGAGTACAACTTCATAAATCGTTGAAAGTAGAGTTGCAGATAAACTAAGCTGTGAGCAAGGTCTTTGTGTCTATTTAAGATTGAGATAAATTCTTGATCTATCTATTCTTAAGTGAATGCAGGATTATGGGGAAAGGGCAAGAAGTGGATATGAGGAGTAGTAGATCAACAATGATCCTAATGAATGATGGAACAGGCTCAAAAGGGTCAACTGGCCTGCTCCTGTGCCTATTTCTTATGATCTTATGGTCTAAATCTCCATTCTGCAGATTTTGCAGTCATAACACTTCTGACCAAAACACAGTCCAAAAACCAGTTCAGCTCTGATCTCTCCCTGCCAAGCTAACTGTTTCCCCATGAGTTCCCAGCTCACATATAATATTTGCCATCTGCTTGAGTGTAAGGCCTGTCCAGAGTTGAAGCGTCTCTAGTGCAGTTCTTATTTTTGCCAATGATCAAGCTGCAATTAACTTTCAAGGCTGACCTCTAAAACAAACAACGACCTGTTTTTCTTTTGTTTTTAACATAAGCTTCTGCTCACAATCCAAAGATCACTTCTCAGCTTTCAGCTCATGGTTCACAGCTCCAAACCAAAAATGACAAACAAAAATAATGAAAAATCAGTGTGTGTTAAAGTTTGTGCACATTTTTATTATTTTAGTTAGTTTGGTTTAAGTTTGACAAAAGGTAATCTCTTGATTTGATAAACTCAAAATAGCTCCAAATTAGCTGTTTCATGACTATAACGCAAACAGTGAAGTACTCACTAAATCAGCCAGTCTATCCTTCCAAAGCACACACTTCTGTAGCAATCAACGGAGAAGAATGAGTGGAATCTCTTTTGACCTGTCCTGACCTGACTGTTATAGAAGGAATTTAATAGTGCTGTAAATGCTTCATCATTGTTCACTTACATGCAATATAGTACCACCATTATTAACAATTGCATTGGTAAAGGAAAAATGCTTGATACTATGAATATTTCTTGTCAACCAACACTTAATTTTGAGTAAAGTTATTCTATTCCTGAAGAATAAAATCATTTATTGGGCAACTCTACATGCAATAACGTCATAATTAAATCTAGGCTGTGCTTAACATTGTATAATTGTCATCGTAGAGTATTGGTATAACAATATTGTTATCAAAACAAATAGAATACTACAGTGGAAGGGATGAAAGTATTTTGCCAATATATAAATAATGATAGGCAGATAATCTCTGGTTTCTTCAACCTATGATGCATATTTGAGACAATTTGTGGTATGACGATAAATGCACTTTTCACCTCCCCCCAAAATCAATGTGATTGATCTGTGAGAGGTAAAGAAAAAATACAGATTAGAAACATAGGCCACTTCTGCAGAAAGGAAAAGCTAAGAAGTTCTTTACTGACTCAAGTAGTTGAGTAAAATCTGTCCAGCAGATCACTGTCATACTGATTTCCCAAAAGTACCTCCCTTTATTAATGTGGTAATGTTTCTCTGTCCCCTCTACCCCAAAAGAGCAGGTGCAGACCTTGCTTAAGCAAATTCAGTGAAATGGGTGTCCCACAGCAGTCTGCTCCAAAAGGTTCCTATTCTCTGGCAAAAATAAAATCTAGATCCAGTATTGCATAGCTTAACATTGTCTCCTGGTCTTCCCTGACCTATTTAATTGTGCAAATTGTCAAATGGAACATAGACTTTCTGTTTATCACTAATAAATCTCAATCAGGTCACTTTATTTATTGGTTTTCTCTGAAGGGTGTATGAATGTTTGAGCACTTGTCCAGCCCATGTCTAGGGCAGCACAATGGCTCAGTGGTTAGCACTGCTGCCTCACAGCACCAGGGTCCCAAGTTCAATTCCAACCATGTCTGCATGGGTTTCCTCTGGGTGCTATGGTTTCCTCGCACAGTCCAAAGATATGCAGGTTAGGTGAATTGCCCATAGTGTTAGGTGCTTTAGTCAGAGAGAAAAGGGATTTGGGTGGGTTACTCTTCAGAGGGTCTGTGTGGACTTGTTGGGCTGAAGGGCCTGTTTCCACACTGTCGGGAATCTAATCTAGTATTTTGCACTTATGCAAATTAAACATCATTTTCCAATAATTTTACAACGTATCAAGGCCCACCAAAAACAGTTGAAATATATTCCCAGACCTAATACTTGGACAGATTTTTATACAATTTACAAATTTGCAGTCTGTTCCCCAGAAATATCTGGATTTTTGTGAAACAAAGAGAAGATAATTTGTGTGTGATAAGGTGCAGCATATAAAAGAAAGAAAAAAGATGAAAATGTCATATGTAATTGCTAGGACTTTGTGAAGTGATATAAATTAGAATACTTTGTTTTTGCTGTTTATTTATTATATAGTATGACATGCATTTTAAAGTATCTCGAAGTATTTATGTGTGTATTATCATTATAATGAAACCTTTGATCTTCAGATGTATAAATATTAATATAGTAAGATCCATAAATATTTTAAATTAATGACAATTTGATAAAATTAAGATAGTCATAAGATTTTATTTAAAAGTATCAAAGCTAAAGTGTGCTGCATAAGAACTAAGTAACAGATGGATGGGAACAGAAGTGGCCTTTCATCAAGCAGATGCCAGTGGTAATGAGATTTCTTTTTAAGTGAGATACAGACGTGATGAACTCTTCAGTGATATCATGAATTTTTGGGAAAGAATTTACAGCTCTCACACTCGTTATACATTTTAAACTTTGATTTGACGAGATTTATATTTTAACTATCTTGTTTGAATTAATAAGGAAAAGATTGATTTTTCAAAAGTCCAATGTTTTATTATTGATTAAGACCAACTGATTCTAAAGAGTAATAAACTACAATGGCACAATATCCAGTTTATGTTAGCTTTTCAAATATCGTGAACTTTGTGACAGTGATTATTTAAAATCTGCTGCACTTTTCAGTACCTAAAACGATTAATTGACATCACGAGAGAAACTTTGTCCCTCAGGATTCTTGGGAGAAGATGTCCTTGTTTGAGTTTTCCAATGGTGTCTTAAATTGTGTACCAGAATGTTCCAGTAGCAATAATATTTCCTTATTCTGAAGAACAGCCTGGAGTCTGGTAAATTATTCTCATGTAATTTTGATGTAATACAATAAGCTACACAGTACTCTGTAATAAACCTAGTCTGTTTATCAACATTGCGTTTACTTCCATTGAATATGTTGTGTGGGCATCTTTCCTCAGTTGGTATCAGTAATTATATTGCTGGTAGTGAATCTACCCAAGGTGTTCCAAATGGATGGAGTGAATGTGACCACAGCAAAAAGCATGCTGGCAGCACAGCAATTTTTTTTTCCCTCTTGCACAGACCTCCAAGGTCTAGTGGTCTCCAGTACCAAAGTCAGTGTGTTGACATACCAATCCATATGCTCAGACTTGGTGGCTGCACTGCCAAACGCCATTGAGGGAACATGCGCAACTGATGTATGAAAATCGAGTAGGGTGGACAGAGGTGCAGGCTTTGATCAGACAGTGCAAACCTGAAGAAATCTTAAGCTATCCAAGGAGGAAAATGAAGGAAAAAAATCCAGTCAAGCAACTGAGAGGATGTCTTTCGGTATTCAACAGCTCAACAAAACAGAGCCTGTCAGCTTTTGTGACTACAGCAAACAGCAGTTAAAAAAGCTACAGTAATTAGCCTGGTTCTGAAAGCTCAAAAGCCACCAGAAATATGAAAATATAACAAAATGCTTGTGTATCTAAAGTATTAAGCATTATGAAGGGAAAATCTGATTAATTTGGGATTTACTGGTTTACATTGCACACCTGAAGTATGTGAAATCAGTTTATAGGAAGAGTATCAATTTTTTCACATGAGGAGAAATTAAAAGAACACCTAAGTAATCATATTCAGTAAACAAACATTATCAGGAAGTGAAAAAATATTGAACAGATGACTTAAAACAATTTTCTTAACAATATAATTTGATTAATTAGTGAAAGTAACAAAGACATAAATTTATTGAAATAATCCATTGTATGCTGATTGTGAAATCCTAACCTGATGTGATTTAAATATACCAGAAGCAGCAGAAAGGAGTGAATCATCCACTATAATTAAAAATGCCATGAAAAGTACAAGAGGACAGAAAATTGTCACAAGTTTACAGCCTGGTTACCATCATTGTCTGGAAACAATAACACTTTCATTTTAAATGAGGAAATTGGGAAATAAGGCAGGGCAGGTGACTGAGGTGTCAGTGGGGGAGCTCTTTGGGGCCAGCAACCATAATTCTATTAGATTTAAAATAGAGATGGAAAAGGATAGACCAGGTCTAAAAGTTGAAGTTCTAAATTGGAGAAAGGCCAATTTTGATGGTATTAGGCAAGAACTTTCGAAAGCTGATTGGAGGCAGATGTTCGCAGGTAAAGGGACAGCTGGAAAATGGGAAGCCTTCAGAAATGAGATAGCGACAATCCAGAGAAAGTATATTCTTGTGAGGGTGAAAGGGAAGGCTGGTAGGTATAGGGAATGCTGGATGACTAAAGAAATTGAGGGTTTGGTTAAGAAAAAGAAAGGTATAGACAGGATAGATCAAGCGAATCCTTAGAAGAGTATAAAGGATGTCGGAGTATACTTAAGAGGGAAATCAGGAGGGCAAAAAGGGGACATGGGATAGCTTTGGGAAATAGATTTAAGGAGAATCCAAAGGGTTTTTGCAAATACATTAAGGACAAAAGGATAACTAGGGAGAGAATAGGGCCCCTCAAAGATCAGCAAGGTGGCCTTTGTGTGGAGCCGCAAAAAATGGGGGAGATACTAAATGAGTATTTTGCATCAATATTTACTGTAGAAAAGGATATGGAGGATATAGACTGTAGGGAAATACATGGTGACATCTTGCAAAATGTCCATATTACAGAGGAGGAAGTGCTGGATGTCTTGGAATGCATAAAGGTGAATAAATCCCCAGGAACTGATCAGATGTAGCCTAGAACTCTGTGGAAAGCTGGAGAAGTGATTGCTGGACCTCTTGCTGAGATATTTGTATCATCGATAGTCACAGGTGAGGTGCCGGAAGAATGGAGGTTGGCAAACGTGGTGCCACTGTTTAAGAAGGGCAGTAAGGACAAGCCAGGGAACTATAGACCAGTGAGCTTGACGTCGGTGGTGGGCAAGTTGTTGGAGGGAATCCTGAGGGACAGGATGTACATGTATCTAGAAATGCAAGGACTGATTAGAGATAGTCAACATAGCTTTGTGCATGGGAAATCATGTCTCACAAACTTGATTGAGTTTTTTGAGGAAGTAACAAAGAGGACTAATGAGGGCAGAAGGGTAGATGTGATCTATATGGACTTCAGTTATGCGTTCGACAAGGTTCCCCATGGGAGACTGATTGGCAAGGTTAGATCTCATGGAGTAAAGGGAGAACTAGCTATTTGGATACAGTACTAGCTCAAAGGTAGAAGACAGAGGGTGGTGGTAGAGGGTTGTATTTCAGACTGGAGGCCTGTGACCAGTGGAGTGTCACAAGGATTGGTGCCGGGTCCTCTACTTTGTCATTTACATAAATGATTTGGGTGTGTGCATAAGAGGTACAGTTAGTAAGTTTGAAGATGACACCAAAATTGGAGGTGGAGTGGACAGCGAAGAGGGTTACCTCAGATTACAACAGGTCTTAATCAGATGGAGATGGCAGATGGAGTTTAATTCAGATAAATTCGAGGTGCTGCATTTTTGGAAAGTAAATCTTAGGGCTTATACACTTAATGGTAAGGTCCTAGAGAGTGTTGCTGAACAAAGACACCTTAGACTGCAGGTTCATAGCTCCTTAAAAGTAGAGTCGCAGGTAGATAGGATAGTGAAGAAGGCATTTGGTATGCTTTCTTTTATTGGTCAGAGTATTGAGTGGAGTTGGGAGGTGGCTGTTTAGGACATTGGTTAGGCCACTGTTGGAATATTGCATGCAATTTTGGTCTCTTTTCTATCGGAAAGACGTTGTGAAACTTGAAAGGGTTCAGAAAAGATTTACAAGGATGTTGCTAGGGTTGGAGGATTTGAGCTATAGGGAGAGGCTGAACAGGCTGGGGCTGTTTTCCCTGGAGCATTGGAGGCTGAGGGGTGACCTTATAGAGGTTTACTAAATCATGAGGGGCATGGATAGGATAAATAGACAAAGTGAATTCCCTGGCGTCAGGAATTCCAGAACTAGAGGCCATAGGTTTATGGTGAGAGGGGAAAGATATAAAAGGGACCTACTAGTCAACCTTTTCACGCGGAGGGTTGTAAGTGTATGGAATGAGCTGCCAGAGGAAGTGGTGGAGGCTGGTACAATTGCAACATTTAAGAGGCATTTGGATGGGTATATGAATAGAAAGGGTTTGGAGGGATATGGGCCAGTTGCTGGCAGGTGGGACTAGATTGGGTTGGGATATCTAGTCGGCATGGATGGGTTGGGCCGAAGGGTTTGTTTCCATGTTGTACATCTCTATGACTCAAAGTACTTTAAATGCTTGGAAATGATTTTTACCATAAATAAGAGGGTGATTGGAAAACACCTTTACTGAATAGAAATTTCAAAACTTTTCTGAAAAGTTTCCTTTAATATAGCAATTAAAACAACAAAGTTTTTGACAATTTTTTTTATGAGCAGTTCTTCATTATCCCATTATCAAAGAAAAATAATTACAATCTTTAACATGAAGGCTCAACAGTTAATGTTTATACAATTTTTAAAAAATACTGAGCAGCAAAAGCAGTTCAATCCAAAACCAAATGAAAATGCTGCAATAGCTTTCAAGTAAATAATTTAAGATGAAGAAAAAGAAGAATTGAATCAAATAACAACAGAGAAACATTTCACAGTTATAAACAAATTTCAAATTAAAAGTACTTCAGACAGAGAATTAAAATGGGCTAGAAAGAAGACATATTTGAAATACAAAACCACTTTATGAATGTGGAAGAATCCTGGAGATGACATGTTCATATTAGATTCCCTACAGTATTGAAACAGGCCATTTGTCTCAAAAAGTCCACACTGACCCTCGGAAGAGTAACCCACCCAGACCCATTTCCCTCTGACTAATGCACCTAACGCTATGGGCAATTTAGCATGGCCAATTCGCCTGACCTATACATCTTTGGACTGTGGAAGGAAACCTGAGCACCCAGAGGAAACCCACACAGACACAGGGAGAATGTGCAAACTCCACACAGACAGTCGCCCAAGGCTGGAATTGAGCTCAGGTCCCTGGCAATGTGAGGCAGCAGTATCAGCCACTGCCGTCCCAATGCAGCTACAAAAATAGCAATTAGAGAATCTCATTCTTTGGCAGCATCTGTGGAGAGAAAACAGAGTTTGTGTTTCGGTGTCCAGCCACCCTTCTTCAGAAACATTAATTGTGCTTTCTCTACACTCTACAAATGCTGCCAGGCCTGCTGAATTGTTTCAGTATTTTTTTGCTTTTCTTTCGGATTTCCAGCATCTGCAGTTCTTTCTTTGTTTTTTTGTTTGTTTATTCTATTGGTCTGGTCGCTGACAATGTTTTAAAGTGAACAGAAGAGAAGGTACAATACCCATGATATTCTCAGAGCATTTGACAATTGCTTTTCATTAAGTACAAATCAAACAATAGAGCTCAATTTAATGGAAGAATACAGCTTTTAGGAGAACCTGTTGGCAATTTTATTACTTATGTTTATAGTCAGGATTTTGAGATTATGATGACTGACAACAGAATTAATTTGAGACCAAAGTGTTGAGGAATTTTAGATACATTTATTTCAGATATATCAAAAGAGGATCATCCATTTGAAAGAGCTATCTGGATGGTGTTAGGAGCTGTAATCTGTTAAAAAAAACGAAACAGCACAAAAGAATGATGGGAACACAAAGGTAACCTAACTCAAGATCGTCCTCAGTCTGTCACGTTTGTAAGACATAAAAGCACCAAGTCTAAACAGGATTTAAACAATATCTTTAAATCCTTTTTTAGGTCTCATTGTTTTACACATGAAATTAAAAAGATACAAACATAAAGTGTACGGCTTCATCATACAAATGCTACATTTTGAAAAAAATTATGAGCATTATTAATGCAATAATTCAAAAATTGTTTTTGACTTTTGCTTGAAGGGGTTAAGCTGTTACAGCAAGCATTCTTGGGAGAAGAAACCAGAGTGCCAAACTTTAACTTCTATTGCGGATCTATCTATACATGATAAATCACCCATGCATGATACAACTTTGTCCTTTCCTCTCGGTAATCAGTGAATCATCTGGACCAAATACAGTAGCCCTTCTACAAGTTAGTCATCTAACTAATTTCAAATTTAATGCTGGGACAAGTGTTACTAAATTGAAGAGAATTAAAGTAACTTTCCAACAGAAATGAATGATTCAGGCAGAACTCCATTTGAATCAAAAGAATGCTGAAAGTACTCTGAAAATACAGATCAATACTATCTGGAACAGATATACATGATAAAAAAAAACAATGTTTCCTGCTTTCAAGCAGAAAAGAATTCCTTGTTCTTTTAATTTCTAGGGTATGTTGCAGAACCTTAAAGAAAATGCCACTGATCAAAAGAGCTTTCTTCTACAAGTGGAAGATTTTATAGGCCTCGAAACAATGTTCAAAGAAACTGAGAAAACTATGCACTCAGGGATTAACGGTCTTGGGGTGCAACAACTCTTAATAACTGAGATGAAAAGATATTGCTTATTTCACTGGTTATAGGAATTATTCAATTCCAATTTCAGATAAGTCTTCAAAATCTGATGTTTAGGAATCCTTGATGTCATAACAGCCAACAACACTTGAAGACATTTTGCTACATCTTGCCAAGACAAATGATTTGCTACAATAGATGCAAAGGATGGTCACTGGTAAGTGATGTTGGATGAAAACAGGAAATTTTACACTACTTCCAAGTGTCATTTGAGAGGTACAGATGGTGGTGAATGCCAGATAAAACTTTTCCACAGTGTTTGGAAGAAAAGCAATGCAGACAGCCTGAGATATTCAGTGACCTTCCTTGAGTAAAAGCTAATGTGGATGATATACTTTACAATGGATGGGGGAATACAATAGAAGAAGATATAATAGTGCATGTTCAGAACCTTGTGCAACAGCTAAACAGAGCATACCACATGAGCTTGAAACCGATGGAGTTAAAGCACCAAAAGTCAATCATATCGATCAAGTACTGACAGTGACAGGACTTTGTCCTGAAGCTGATAAGATGCGAGGTAGATGCAGGGACCAACAGATTTGAGAGCAGTGCAACAAATTCTAAGCTTTGTGACTTACCTAGAAAAGCTCTTACCTATCAATGTAAAAATATCTATGCAAATTCACTGCAAAGGATGTGCAGTGGTATCAGGCATAGGAAAAGAACCAGCTTCCACTTATTCCAAACAACAATGCCAGTACTGAAGTATTATGATGGCACCAGTGACACAGGATTTAGGACAATCCTTACCAAACAAAGAGAACCAGTTGTGTTGGCATCCAGGGCGTTAAAACTAATTGATGTAATGCACAGTTTGAGAAAGAGCTTTTGGCTTTTGTTTCCACTTATGTGCATCTTAATCAATATCTCTTCGGACAAGTCAATGTATTGGTAGTGTCTGATCACAGTCACTTCAAAGCATTTTTTTTCAAATCAATTCAATTTCTGCAAAGTCTTGGCCAAGGAAGTTATTTAGTTTACAGCAGTGACATTTACAAGTAAAATATAAGCAAGGGAAGCAGTTACACATAGCTGACATGACAGTACTTCCTATGTCGAAGGTTAAGGACACCAGTATGAAAATTGAAATCTTCCAGTTTCAATGAAGTCAACAATTCAACATGTTCTAGAAGTTCTTAACCGAATCAAGACACTGAGTCTGAAAGACAAGCTTTCTCTGATCAAGTACTCACTATGAGAATTACATTCCTCAGAGAGGAAACATTATGCGGAATGAACAAATATCAGAAACCACCAACAACATCTTACACTATTCGAAAAGCCTGAATGCTTCAGAGATACTGAATGAGATGCATGGTGGGACTGATTAGAATGAGCCCTCTTTTGTCCATAAGTGATTGTTATCATAATAGATCAGGGTCATTGAGAACTCGGAGCTGCAAGTTAAGAAAAGAGATATTTGAGGATAATAATAATTTGTAAGGATACTGTGCACTGTGCCTTTACATAACTATATTACTTCTGCTGCAAGTGCTTTCAGTTTAGAGAGAGAAGCCAAATCTTCGTATGGAACGACAAAATAAAAATACATTGCCCAGCAAGCTAATGTTCACCTTTGACTGACTGCATAATTCTATATATTTGGCAAATTAAACATATTCAAAGATCTACTCATTTTTAAACATTTTAATTAATAATGTAGCTTAACAAGGAAAGAAAATAAAATGTATAATTGACCAAGTTGTGCAGAATGATGATTAAGTGTAAAAGTATATTGATTCTGGAAGACAGATAGATGTACAAATTAGTCTTTCAGTACAAGATATCGAATGCAGTTCAATGTCAAGTTGATAATCCTGACTTCAGATTAGAGGATCAAGGTAAATAGTGAAAATGGAGTTTGTATTGGGATAATTTCTTATTTCATTAATGGAATATCTTAAAGTGATTCATAACCAATTAATTATCTTCAAATGGGTGTGAATGTCACATAACCAACCTTGCAGGTTTGTGTACAAAGAGCAAATGCTGTAAGTCGCAGACAAGATGAACAGGCAATTAATTGGTAGCTGGTATTAGTGCTTGAAGGAGTAACACTAGCTGGCTATTCAAAGTTTTGAGCAGAGCGATACTTATTTTAATGCTGTGGTGCATCACTGCAAGATGACATGGCCTCAGTTTAAAATTTTAGGCGAAAGTGAGGACTGCAGATGCTGGAGATCAGAGTCAAGATTAGAGTGGTGCTGGAAAAGCACAGCAGGTCAGGCAGCATCTGAGGAGCAGGAAAATTGATGTTTTGGGCAAAAACCCTTCATCAGGAATGAGGCCTGCTCCTGGGATGCTGCCTGACCTGCTGTGCTTTTCCAGCACGACTCTAATTTTGATTCAGTTTAAAATGTTTTCTAGTCAGTGAATCAAGAAAAAAACTGGCACGTGTGTGTGTGTGTGCATTTGAGTTCAATGTGGTCCAAATTGCAAAAGTCTAGTACAAAGTTTAATGATTATGAAAAATGTTAAATTGACATACAAAAGTAAAATTACTCACAAGCTCTCAGGACCTCTCACTTTAACCTTAAGACTTTGTCAATCGTTTTTCAGAGAAGTTTGATAATCATCATGCTGTTTCATTGTGGTTGCCATTAATTTTCAGGCAAAGAGCAGAAAAATCAGGAGAATCACTGCAGAAGTCTTGCCTTTTGAAGAATGCTTTTATATAAATTATTGTATTGGCAGCAAGTAGCTAATTTGAGACCATGAGCTGATATCTTGAGCAAGCATACTGTAAATTAATTAGGCTTTCCTGTGCTATTTGACATGAATAAGCAGGCTACATTTAAGTTATTATCATGAAAAAGACTGTTACAATCAGCTGTTCATAATAATTAAGGGAACAGATTTGCATAGCATTTGTTTATCTTTATATTAATAATTATCCCATTCATCATTTGCGATCTTTTAAGTATAAACAACTTCTAAATAATGACTACTCACTCTTCCATTTTAACTGGGTTTCCTAGCATCACAAATCCATTTAAATTTAGCCTGCTACAGTTGTTTGAGGTACAGTTCTATAAAAAATACAGGTGAAGTATACAGCAGTCCCTGACAACAAAGATGTGTTGGGATTTTGTTTCCATTCATGGGATCTGGGCAACATTTGCTTGGTCAACTTTTATTGCTCATTCCTAATTGTCCTTAAAGGGCTGATGGCGATGAGCTCCCTACTTGAACCTTTGCAGTCCTTGGAATGTAGAAATACTCTATAGTACTGTTTGGAAGGGAGTCTCAGGAATTTGATCTAGCACCAGTGAAAGAACATAATGTGAACATCAGGATGGTTTGTTATTTGGAAGGGGAGTCAGAAGTGATGGAGTTCCTATCCATCAGTTGTTGTTATCTAAGTGGTTGGGATCATTGGAAGATGCTTTCAAAAGGATCATTGGAGACTTATTCCATCTTGTAAATGGAATTCACGACTGACACTGTGCACCAGTAATATAGGGAGTGAATGTTAAAAGTGGTGGATAAGGTGTTAATGGAAATGGCTAATTTTATCCTGGGTTGAGCCCAGCTTCTTGAGTTGTTGACAGGAAGCCCATCCATGCAGGTGGAGCATATTCCATCACATTCCTGATTTGTGCCATTTAGACTGTGAACAGGAATTGAGAAGACAGCAGGTGAAATAATTGGCACAGATTCCTAGCTTTTGATCTGCTCCTCTAGACAGTGTTTATGTATGGCTAATCCAGATATAAATATTTGCAAATATAATTCTGATCTTCCAAACTTTTAAATGGCCATGTATGTTTAACTGTTCAAGTTGAAGTTTTACTTCAGGAAGAGTAGAAATGGCAACATTGTAATATGATATGGCACAACTTTTCAATCTATTACAGAAGCACCTTTCTTTTGTTTTCAGTGAAACTGGTTGAATATTCAGTCATCAACAAAAATGATGATACCTGGAATTGCTATAATGCCTGTTTCTTTTGACTGTTTAATTTGGATTCTGCATGACTGTGGAAAGTTCTCTTTTACTAGTTTCCTCTGTGGATAGATCTGATTTTAAAAACAGTCTGAGAGAAACTTTGCTTCTGCAAGATTTCAGACATGATATTTTTCAGACTTTTCAATCTTACTAACTACTCATATAGACAGCATTACTACTATGATTGACTCCCTCTGCTGGATATCCACTTAATTAGATATCTCAAGCCTTGCAGCCTTGGTTTTTGTTCCAGCTCAAACTGTTAAGCTTCACTCTGTACTTGAGAAAACAAAGTTGTATGACTCAAATCAACAGAAGGGATGTTGCTGCTCTTTGGTAAATTATTGCAAGTGCTAATGAATTCCACTCAAGTAATGGAAACTCTATAACAAAAGTACAGCAGCATTTGAAAAAAAAACACACTCCAAGAAGGAATTTGGCAAAGAATGTGTGAATCAATCAAGTGAAAGACACCAATCCTAAATGATATGAAAGAGATAGCCCATTGCCAGTGCACCATCTAGGGATATATTTCAGTGTTGAATCAGAATACAATTGCAAGAAAAGAAAAATAATTCAGAATTTGCTTGGCACAAATTGATTTTTTTGTGATATAGTAGGCTATTATTTACCTCCATACATTTCCAGTATTACATCAGCAAATAAGAAAATGTACAGTGCGCTGCATATTTTGGAATCATGCTTCTCAAATCGTGGCTCCTCAAGATGCATGCATTGAAGTTCTTATTTCAGCTAAGTGTGTTCTTACCCACAAAATGAGTTAATTTGGCTCTCAGCAGGACCTTAAATATTTAGCACCAAGATTATTTCATATCTTTTAGGAATTGGCATTTTTATCTGCCAAAAAGAAAAAAACAAAACGATCTCTACTCTGGGGATCAGAAAGCTACTTGCCAAGAAATCAGTCTCCTATCATGGCAGCAATATGTATCCAGAATGATGAGATGTGTGTATGACCATTGGATCATTACTGCACCGGTGATCATGCTGTGCATACTGTAACTCACCTGGGTGTTCTGAGAATGAAACACTTTGTTTTCCATCATGGAAAATGACTTAATTTACTGAGTGTGGATATGGTAAGCTACCAGAGGCAGCAGGGGAAAACCTGTAATTGCAAAGGACTCTTATTTCACCTAGACTTGCTACACAAGGTGAACCACCCTTGTGATATGGTCTTTGTCTCCAGCAGGGTATTTGATGTGGTGATACTCACATTAGCTCCTATAAAATCAAAATTGGACATGGGTAACATGGTATTAAAAATCATCAACATTTACTCTCTTGAAGGAAACACATGGTCAAAAAAGGCATAACAATGCATCTTCTTCCTCAGGATGCTTAGGAAATTTGCCATGTCCAGAAGGACCTTCATCAACTTTTAGAGATGCACCATAGAAAGCATTCTATCTGGGTGCACAATGGCTTAGTACAACAACTGCTCTGCCCAGGACCATAAGAATCCACAGAAAGCTATGCATACAGCCCAGACCATCATGTGAGACAACCACCCATTAATGGGCTCTATCACACTTGTTGCTGTGGAAAGGCTGCTAAAATCATCAAAGACCTCTTCCATCCCTGTAATACTCTCTTCCAACATCTTCTGTCAGGCAGAAGATATAGAAGCATAAACATATGCACCAACAAGTTTGCGAACAGCTTCTTCGTTGCTGTTATTAAACTGCTAATTGGACTTCTCTAATTTCAAATCTCATGTTGATCTTGCTTTTGTGCACCTCCTGTGCAGCCGTAACCTTGTAGGCCTTGCTCTGCCTAAACACCCTATGATCTGTATATACTTGTATGTTATGATCTCCTTGTACTGTTCCCAAAACAAAAAACTTTTCACTATATGTAGGTACATGTGACAACAATAAATCAAATCAAATCACATTATAGACACAGGTACTTGTGTGCCTGGGCTAGTATTAAGCATTTGGTTTCAAAGAATAGTATGCTTTCAACAGTGCATCATATTTCAATTGGCTTCAGTTAAGGTGGAGAATGACACCTCTATACCATCACTTCATGGCATGTCTTTTAAGGGTGGTGTACTGCATACCGATCAAGACTAATGCAATAACTCACATTTTCCAAAATAAAAAAAAAACTTACCCAAACAGATGTGCATGGTTGCACCAAGGCATTTGTTGTCTCTATGATATCCTTACAAATAGAAGCAGTTAAGAAGCTTAACAATACAAACGTCGATGTAACAATTTGGAAGTTTGGCAAGCCTTCCTGATCTGGAGAGGAATACATTGTTCTATGCACTTGTTTGACAACTTGGTTATCTCGCTGTTGCTTGCTGTCCCTCAACACTCAAGTGTTTTCTTCTTCACAATTGTCATGAATGATTGACATGTTGTACATTAATCTGAGCTGATTTCTGTTGCTTCGCAGAATCACAATGATTGGCCATGACTTCATACGATCTGGACAGGTTACGTAGTCTAGAAACCTTTGATATCCAAATACTTGTATTTTATTTCTGGCTTGCACTTTGTATCTCCTTAATTATCATTTTTTGAAGAAGAAGAAGAATGTTCTGTGTCTCAGGATGGTAAGAGAGTTAGTTGTGAGGTAGGGTCATTTCCATTTGCCCCGAAACATTATTTATGCTGGGATGTTAATGCCTTCACCATTGGTGTTGAATAAAATGCAGCAATGAAATGCAAAAATCTTGTTTTATTGCTCAACCCTTGATCATGGTTTAAATAATATGTACCATGCATTATGTTGGACCATTCGAGCAAGAATGCTGAAATGATATGCATCACTTTCCATTTAATATAGATTTCTTGAAATGGTTTGCCAGTGAAACATGTTTTTTTTTAAAATTACATTACATTACATTGTGGAAACAGGCCCTTCGGCCCAACAAGTCCACACCGACCCGCTGAAGTGTAACCCACCCATACCCATACATTTACCCCTTACCTAACACTATGGGCAATTTAGCATGGCCAATTCACCTGACCTGCACATCTTTGGACTGTGGGAGGGAACCGGAGCACCCGGAGGAAACCCACTCAGACACAGGGAGAACGTGCAAACTCCACACAGTCAGTCGCCTGAGGCGGGAATTGAACCCGGGTCTCTGGCGCTCTGAGGCAGCAGTGCTAACCACTGTGCCACCGTGCCGCCCACTAATGGAAGCCCACTAATGAATAGTATCTGTTGTCAGATACTTTCTGTGCAGGGATTCTGAATAAACTGAAAAAAAAACAATCACCATATGCATAATATCTGTGTTTGAAGTGTTGCTAAGTTGCTGAACAATAGCAAAATTGCAAAGTATTCTATCTAAAAGATATGATCTTCTCTACATGGTAAGTCTGCCACTATTTTCATCCAAAGAATGGGCAAACATGTGGACTTAGAGGCTCTCTCAACAGATATATTGTGATACATGTGGCATGCCTGATATGCATTCACAAGTCACTGACTATATTGATATATCCTGGATTAATCTTGTGTGTCTGAATACCCATGATTCTCTCATGTAAGATGTCATGACATCCTGGCATAATGCCTTTGGTATTAGGATTTATTTGCCATTGCTAGTGTACCAAGTTAATTTCCATATGGCTAAAATGAACAAATATTCTAGGGTACTTCCTTAATGTTGTCAGGCCATACCCTAATTATAGACTTCTTCAACTCTTGTAGTTTCTACTTTGGGATTTGCCAATTGCAACTGTTCAGACTGGCTCCGGCTTAAGTGTAACAAATTGACATCAATGTTTTCACATTCTGTTAAGTCACATAAGGTCTTTTCCACCACCATGGGTGTGGTCTGAATCTCATGAATTGTGACTATACTGAGAGCTGTGCACATTGGTACTCTTGCTTGATACCTATCCATTATTTATTGTCGGCTTGTCACTGTGTCTTCAAGCTTGTGTCCATCTTCAAGCAATGCATCGAGACGCTGGTCATTTTTCTTGCCCAGAAGATTCTTTGTAAAGGCTTCAATTGGTGTAAATATGATTAATTTGCTAAATACCTCTGAGAAATTGCACTCATGCCCTTGATTGTGGTATCTTGCAACAAACTTGTCAATAGATTGTTGGTGTTTCTGTTTACATGGCATGAATTGAAGATTGTTAATCCTAAGTTACTTCATGTCTTGAGCCTGTTTTTGCTTACCCTCCAGGTATATTCTGGATAAGAACGAACACGGTGCTGCAGAAGTAGGCCATTGAGGCCTCGAATCTGCTCAGATATTCAATGTGATCATGGCTGTTCTGATAATCCATAAGTCCACTTTCTGGCATAATTGATAACCCTTGATTCCAAATGTGTCTATCTCAGCCTTGAATAGACTTAAAGACCCAACTTTGACAGACACCTGTGGTCAAAAATTCCACAGATTCACTACCCTCAGAGGAAAAATCTCCTTGTCATCTCTGTCCTAACTGGGTGATCCCTTAGTCTGAGAGTATACCCTTCAGTCAAGATTCTTCCACAAGGGGAAACAAGCTCTCAACATCTACCTTGTCAAACCCCTTAAGAATCTTCAATGTTTCAATAAGGTTGCTGCTTATTCTTCTAAACTCCAATGAATACAGATCTATCATACATAATGTCTCTTTTTTTCAAGTATTTTTAGCCTATCTTGCAGCCAGAAGAGCTGCAGTCCGGCTTTAGGTAGTACAGGCAACATTTAAATGTTGTTAGTCTAACACAGACTGGAGCCCCTATTGAGGCAAATGGTTACACAGCTTTGTTCGGCACAGGACTGTAGAGCAGAGTCAATATAATCAGAAGATGGCATAAATTTATCCAATTCCACAATTTCCATTAGATTTGTAATAAAATTACTTCACTCAGGCAAAGGAATGGAAGGAATTGAATGGCGGAACAGGCTCAAAGGACTGAAGTGCGTTCTGCTGATTCCATTCTTATGTTCCTAATTCAGATCTTCTTCGTTCTTACTAATAATATGGCCCTTGGTGGGTAGATAAGAAAGATGAGCCTTTGAGGCTGTAAGGTTCAGAGAGAGTTCACAAAAGATGCACGAGATAAGAGACCTGCTTGTTAGGCAACCTCAGGCAATTTAGATTATGAAGAAAAGTACCATCTGATTTGAGAACCTAGCAGGGAGAATGAAAACCTACAACTTAAAAGCAAAGTTTAAGTTTGTCAAATGGACATAATGGATGAATCGTAAAAATAAAGAATTACACTCCCTATAAAGCTTGTAATACCGAGAAATGCAGAACTTTACTGTTACATTCACATTCAGAAGTAAAAGAAAAGTTTGCTTAACTTTCTCCAATGTTAGATTTATGAGTTACTGCTGAAATACCCATGTCCTGATGGGACAGATTTCCCATTTGATATTCTAACTAGCAAGCATCTGTGATCAGTCTCTCTCTCTCTCTCAGATCATTTAGAAGAAGAATTATTATTATTGTTCAAAACACATTTTCCGCCTCTAGTCATGGAGAAAACACAACAAAGTAGAAGACAAAATATTAGTATTTTCAAAGCTGTCTTTGAAATTGAAAGAAAAAACTGTTGGTTTAAACTGAAAATTAACTTGTGCTTCACTTGCTTTAGGCCATGTAATGCAGGTCAGGTAAGTGTAGATTTTTATACTTGTAATTTTTGCTTTCCTGAGAGAATGCCTATTTTCTGCTTTTGACAGTGTATTCATCTACTGTTCTCTCTGGCAATGTTGGTCTACCATCTATTATCTGTGTGGCTGAGCAGAGCAATTGTTTTAGTAACACCCAACTGACTCTCATGTCTGAGAGCAAAAATAATAAGTTTGTCTCCTTAAAAATAGACAGAGTTGAATAGAATGCAGTAACATTTCAGGTATCTGCACATATTAGGTATCTGTCCTGAGGGTCCAGTGAAGTCTACTGCTGAAGCTGGCTATTTTAGTGTATACCAATAAACCCCTTTTTTTTTAGTTTGAACAAGCACTGTCCTAAAGCTCCCTGGATCTGCTGCTTATGGTCCACCTGTGGGCAGTGCCACAGCAGGCACCACAGACCTGTAGCCACTTTTAAATTTGTTTGATAGTGTAAAGCACAAAGACTTAACACTGCTAGATTGCTTCTAATGTTCATATATATCTTCACGTATTTTACAACATGATTCAGAATGAAAGCTACTCCAGTTTTTTTAAAAGCTTCATAATGCAACCTACAGATTCCAGATGAAACCAGTTGAACACAATGGTAGCTTGATACAAACAAGGCCATGTGAACAAAAAGTAGATACAGTTTTGTAAATAAAATCTAAAGCAAATTAGTAGAACAGGTATTGACATAAAGGTCAACAGCTCAGAGAAAGGTCCTTTGACCCATCGAGTCTGCATGAGTCAAAAGCAATAACCTCCTTATTTTCCAGTACTTGACCCATAACCTTGTCTGCCTTGGCATTGCAAATGCACATCTAAATGCCTCTTATTTATCTTCCACATGCAGTGAAAGATGAAACTGAGCTTTGCAATGGCAATACAAGGTAGTGTTTTCAAGTCTTTCAGCGCAGGATCTCCTCCTGCAAGTATAACCACGTTCTTGTGGTAATATCCAAGATTAATACTTGGATATGCAGCCACTTTATTCTAACAGAAAACCTTCCCAAAAAGTAAGGCACAGCATGAATCATGTTGCTGTATGCTAATAACTGCATTAGCAATGAGGATTTGACAACAAGGCAAAGAAGAATTGTAAATAAGGGGATTGCCTGGGAATCACAGACAGGACCCTATGATGTCTTGAGTGTCATTGTTGAAGGAAACACTCTCTATGAAAGGCTGTTATCAAGAAATTGTATTAATGTAACAAATCAAAATCTATAACAGAAGAAATAGGAGCTGATGTAGGTTATTTGACCTTTTCTGTCTGCTCTAGTGTTCAACAGGTTTTGGTTAATCTGCTTCCTTTCCACTCTTGGGCCCATAATCCATGAACTCCCTTCATCCTCCAAAATAATTTTAAATCTGCCTTAAATCTGCCTAAAGAACTGAGTACCCACAGTTCATTTAGCATTACCATTCCAATAATTTACACAATTCGCTTAAAGAAATTTGTCCTTAACTCAGTCTTGGGTCTGCCCCATTATGCTGGGGCTATAACCCATGTTCTAGATTCGCCAACCAGGTGAGCATTTTCTCAACCTTGACTCTATCAAGCCCTTAAGGTATTATGCATATTGCCATTATACACCTCTCATTCTGATAAATTCTGAGGAATGTCGATTCCACTTAATTTATCCTCACTTAACAAGTTCCTGGAATGAGGAGAGTGAAAAGTTACTTATAGTTGTGAAGAGTCCCTCTCAGTCTAGTGAAGCATGCTGTCCTTTGGATAAGGAGACCAAACTTTCTCTCAGTCTTCTAAGTATGGCTTCAGCAATGCCTTGTATAATTTAGTTAGGCCTCTTAACTCGAATACTCTGAAGCATTTGTAACAAAAGCCTCCTCAATTGCTTATTTTATCTGCACGGTGTTAACTTTGTGATTCATGCACAAGGCTATCCATGCCCCTCTGAATGCACATAATTCTCAGTCTCTCACCATTTAAACAATAGCCTGCTTTTTAAATTTCCCATCAAAATGAATTTTGCTACTCCATCTGTCTGGTTCTTGCCTATGCACCCAACCTGCCTATGTTGCTCTGCAGCCTCTTTACATCCTCCTGACAGCTTCCTTACCTACCCAAATTTATATCATTAAAAAGCTTAGTTAAGTTGCGCTAAGTCACCTCATCTATGTCGTCAATACAAATAGTAAATAGAGCACAAATACTGAACTTTCTGGTATGTTACCAGCTACAGCCTGTCAACTTGAAAATATTTATTCCTACTTTCCTGTATCTGGCCATTAACAAATCCTGAAATGATGCAAATATATTATCCCGAACTTCATGAATCTTAATTTTGCATAATAACCTCTTGTTTAATACCTTCCTGAATGTTTTTGAACATCTATGTACATTATAAAGACTGATGCTTTCTGATCAATTTTAGGAGTTGCACCCTTAAAAGTGCTAACAAATTTCTCAGCACTATTTCCCTTCATAAGTCTGTGTTGATTCTATTTTAATCATATCATGAGTTTTTAAGTGCTATATTGTCATGTCCATATTAATAAATTTCACCAAAAACAAAAAAATTGCTGGAGTGACTCAACAGGTCTAGGAGCAGAATTAATGTTTTGAGTCCGGTGACCCTTCTTCAGAACAAATTTTTTGCCAATTAACAATTCTAATGTATTACCACTAATCCCATGAATTGAAGAGGAGTCACCAAACTCAATGTTAACTCTGCTTTCTCTCTACAGCTTCTTAAGACCTGCTGAATCAATCCAGCAATTTCTGTTCTTGTTTCAGATTTCCAGGAGCTGTAGTTCTTTGTTTTATTTTCATAGATTTTGCTTACTATCAATGTTGGGTGAACTGGCTGGTTTCCTGTCTCTATCTTTCTTAAATAAAAAATATGCTTGCTACTTTCCAATTCTTTGAAGCAGTCTAGCATCTAAGGAATTCTGGAAAATCAAACCTATTCAACTACTGTCTCTACAGCTACATCTTTTAAAACTTGAGAATGGTGGTCTTCGAAAGCAGATGACTTTTTGTTGTCCCATCATTCAGTAGATAAGTCGTTGAGGTCGCTGTTTGGTCTCTTAGGGAGTTAAGGGATATCGGGAATGTGCAGGAGGGAGGTGGTGAAATCCAAGATGACCCATGATCACATTTCAATTACAAGCTATCTGGTACACTGCTGCTCCCATCATTGTAGTATCTTGATATAAGTTTGTATGTAATACCATTTCATTGACACTTCCCTCATCTTGATTTCTGAGCTTCAGTTATTAGCTCAGCTAAAATTGCATATCTGGAAATGCATTCAGTAGTAGTAAACCTATCCAGTCAGCGCTACTGAAAGCAATCTTCAACAGTTCTGAGTTAGTTGCAGATTGTTACTTTGGTGGTTCAAAATATAAAATTGATGAAGTCTACAGGCAGATTGAAAGACAGTGTTCTGGGATTTGGTCATGACTGGTTGGGCTAGAATTTATTGTCCAGTGGGCAGTTATGGGTTAACTACATTGATGTGGTCTGTAGTCACACATTATCCAGACCAGGTAAAGATGACAGTTCCTTTCCCCAAAGGACATTGGTGAACCAGATGGGTTTCTCAAACTATCAGTAATGACTGACTTGATGCCAGCATTAGAATCTCAATTCCAGATTGTCAATGAATTCAAATTCCATTATCTGCTCCGTTGGAATTCAAACCTGAAGTCCCCAGAACATAAACTGGGTTGGAGGGTTGATAGTCTAGCAAGACCACCACTGGGCCATTATCCTCAAAGTCATGTGATATGTGTTCTGTATTGATCACTTCCGTCCAGTCAGGGGTACAATTGCTTCTCTAACCCTTGGCCTGCAGTATGATAGGGAAACTGAACAGGGGTGATAATAGGAAGGCACACTGCTCAGAGAATTGGAGTTGTGGAGAAAGCTTCTGAGTAAAAATCCAGATCCACCTCGGGTTTAGACATGACATGACAATTTCTAAGCCCCATGCTGTTCAGGCCTAATTTTGCTTCCATTTCATAATAACTGAGAAACACGAGTAAGTATGGCATGTTTTGTTTTGCCACAGACAATTTTGTTGTCAATGGTTACATTGACCTTCTGGCTTTAATTGAAACTTGGCTCTCAATATTCTCTGAAGACTACCTTTTCCAGTGCCAACCTTTCGTCACAATTAATTTGCATTACTAAAGAAATAAGACTGACAGATATGGAAAGAATCCGTAACAAAATGTGGAATATTTTAAAAATAAAAGAACCATTAAATCAGAGGTAAATTAAGAAATAGTTCAAGTGCTTATAACTTGGGCCCCAAGCTATTCTAAATATTTCCAGGAAAACTCTCTGGCCTCCATTCCCTTGCAGTTCCAGATGGAACCCATGGATGCCATTGTGAAAGCTGCACCCAAGGAAAGCTGAATGATTACCAAACTGGTCTTTAATTTTAGATATGTGGAGAGACAGCTCAAAGCAGAAATTGGCAAGGTCTGAGGCAACCATGGTACTAGATCACAGGCATATTTCAACCAAGCTAACAAACTCTGAAAGCAGCAGGAACAGGTTTCGCTCCTTGCAAAAACCCTGTAGATTGTTCAGAAAGATTGGACTGTCCAGTGTGTAAATGTGGTCGAGAAACCTGTCACCAGTAAACAAGGTTTTAAAAAAAATATAAAATGAAAGTCACGTCAAGAAATGTCTGACAGCTCTCACCCACTTTGGGCATTTGCTTGAGGGATTTTACAGCTGACCATTCCACCTCTGAAATCGACTTACAACCCCAGAAGTTGCAACAGGCATCACCTTTTTGCCTAAATGATTGAACTGAGGCCAGTGGTACAGTTTCAGTCTGCCATCAGGCTTTTCAGTTGGGATTTGTGGTGCATTGAACAGCATCAATTCTGGGTCCAAATGTATTCCTTTCTCAAATTTCTTTTTATGCTGACAGTAAGTGCCCATCGGAGTCTTTGATTAGTTTGTCCTTGTGTCAGATCCAAAACATGAATTTGTCAGTATAAAACATATGCATCATTCCGACTCCTGAAAAGAGAGTGGTTTATATTAACACTGGATTTTTCTGCAGTTATGAGTCATATCATGTGTCCTATTCATATCAGGCAGTTCTTGAGACCATGTTCTGTCAATATGAGCACAAAGAAGTCTGAAAACATTTGTACACAATTCATTTGTGTGTCTTAAAACTAAGCATAGTTTCAAGGCCTTTATACAGTAAATGGAAACAATGAAGGGTTAACATGAGAACAAATATTTTAATTTTGAATTATTTACTTGTCCAGAGTAGATTTGATATGTTTCACCATGTAATGGCAGATGTGTCAGATCAGTGAAATACTCATGTGAAATACAAGCCCCCTTTAATGACAAGCAGAGCTGTGAAGTACAGTGCCTTGATGAGAATGGCAGACTGAAGGTGAAGTTGTAAGGGTCATTAAGACTCAAACAGTGACTCCTGTTCAGATGACATGAAGGAGAGAAGATGGCAGTGGTATTATGGAATGGCTGGAGATTACCAGTGGGGTTCCAAGTGAAAGTAAACAAGCATGTTGGTGCAGAGTCAGTAAGGCAGAAGTAATGGCGAATGGGAGTCTTCACCTTTGGGAACAGGTGGGGTCATGATGTGAAGGTGCCAGTGTTGGACTGGGGTGGACAAAGTCAGAAGTCACACATCATCAAGTTGGCATGGTAGCTCCGTGGTTAGCAGTGTTGCCTCAGAGCACCAGGGTCCCAGGTTTGATTCCAGCCTTGGGTGACTGTGTGGAGTTTGTGCATTCTCCCTGTGTCTGCATGGGTTTCCTCCCACAATCCAAAGATGTGCAGGTTAGGTGAATTGGCCATGCTAAATTGTCCATATTGTTCAGGGATATGTAGGTTAGGTGCGTTAATCAGGCAAAAAGTAGAGTAATGGGGAATGGGTTTGGATGGGTTAGTCTTCTGAGGGCTGGCATGTACTTGTTCAGCCGAAGGGCCTGTTTCCAATAAGTAGGGATGCTATGATTCACTTCACCTGATGAAGCAGCAATGCTCTGAAAGCTTGTGATTTCAAACAAACCTGTTGGCTATAATCTATTGTCATGTGACTTCTGAAGCTGTGGGATAGATGGCAGAGAGACAACTGAAAGCAAGCTCAGAGTTTCCTTGTGATGTCAGGAGAGATAAGGGAAACAAGGTTTAAGACCCTAAAGCTGGTTATCTTCTGGGACTGAATTTCCACATCTATGGACAGGGCTGCGACCACATACCTCCAAAAACAGCTGATCTCACTCTACACCGAGTTTAAAATATTTGACATCCACCTGGAGTGACATTCTCACCCAGTTCCTAAAGCAAAAGGATTAAAATTGTCATGTGTGGGGTTGGGGCACCAACAGGAAGATAAATAATCTGATTCTAGTTTAATCGTTTGGCACACATGCTCCTCTTCCCAGCATTCTGCACACAAATTGATTCGAGTCCTTCTTTTAAGAGAGAGTATCACGGGCTACTCATCAGGTTTTGCAGAAACCTCTTGTCAAACATTTCTGTAAAAATGATGAGACTTAAAGCAAGATCAGTAATTGCAGAGCTCGCACTCCAAATAAAACAGCTCCCTCAGCCCCACTCAAAAACAGTGATATTTGAGTGAACTGTGTGAACAAACCCATAGACTCTAATAAAATCCCTTGAATTTACATTTGAATAAATTTTAAATATAACAACAATTTATATACTATGTGCACTTGTATAATTTAATTAACATTGTAAAACATCCCACGTGCTCCACAGAAGGATCTTTGATCAAAATTTGACACTGATCCATTTAAGGATATATACATAAAAGGAATCAAAGGTTTTGTCAAAAAGGTAAATTTTTAAGGAGCATCTTTTAATGGTGGAGAGGAAACAGGGAGGTAAAGAGAGAGAATTCCAAAACTTAAGGTGGATGAACACATGACTGGCAAGGTGAAGTGATTAAAATTTCAAGAGGCTAGAATTGGATACGCAACAATGACTACAGAAAACTCAAACCATTCTGACTCAAATCTTGAGAATGTTTAAAGGCAGATGCATTTCACAGGAGGCTAGCTTAGCACAAGAAGAAGAAGGTAATCAATTAGTCATATTATCCAACTTAGAAACAGACCCTTTGGTCCGATTCATCCATGCTGACCAGACATCCCAATCTGACCTCACCCTCAGTCTCCAATGCTCCAGGGGGAAAAGCTCCAGCCTATTCAGCGTTCCCCTATAGTTCAAAGAGACCTGGCAACATCCTTGTAAATCTTTTCTTCACCCTCTCAAGTTTAACAACATCCTTCCTATAGAAGGATGACCAGAACTGTACACAGTATTCTAAAAGGGGCCTCACCAATGTCCTGCACAGCCACAACATGATATCTCAACTGCTACCCTCAGTGCTATGACCTTCTTTTTCCTGACCAGAGCCTCAATATCTCTAGTCATCCAGCATTCCCTACACCTACCAGCCTTCCTCTTCACGTTAACAAAAACAGGCTGTCTCTGAACTCTCATCTCATTTCTAAAGGTCTTCATTTCCCAAACATCCTTTTACCTGTGAATAGCCTCCCAACAACTTTTGAAAGTTCCTGTCTAATACTGACAAAATTGGCCTTATTCCAATGAAGAACTTTGACTTTTTGATCAGGTTTAAAGCTTTTCGATAACTATTTTAAAACAAATAGAATTTTGATTACTTCTCCAAAGTGCTCTCCCACTATCATCTCACTCACTTGTCCGGCCTTATTTTGAAACAGAAGTATTGCTCTTCTCCAGTAGGTATATCCATATATCAAATAAGAAAGTTTTTTTGTACACATTTAAACAATTCCACTCCATCCAAGCCCTTAACAGTTTGACAGTTCCAGTCTATGTTTAAAAAGTTAAAAATTCCTGCTTGGTTATTGGGGTTGGTGTAGTATCTCAATAAGGTGATCACCTCCTTCTTACGTTTAAGTTGCACCCATATAATTTCACTGGACAATCTCCCAAGAATATGCTCCCTAAGTACAGCCGTAATTTTCTCTCTAACCAAGAAAACCACTTCCCCTCCTCTCTCATCTCCCTTTCTATCATTCTTTATAGCAACTATACCTCAGAACATTAAACCACCAATTCTCTTCATCCATGAACCATGTCTTAGCTATAATATCGTAGTCCCATGTTCCCAGCCATGTCATAAGTCCATCTGCCTGACCTGTCAGGTCTCTTGCATTGAAGTAAGTGTAGTTTAATTTATCGGTCTTAGCATGTTTTCTGCTGAGCTCTGGTCTTCCTTAACTATTTGACATGTTCCCTACTCTACCTGCCTCAGTCTTTTCTCACTATTATATTGAATCCTACCCCAAGCCACCTTCCTCACTAGTTTAAAGTCTCCTGAGTAAACGAGCAAATTTCCCTGCAAGGATATTGATTGCCTTCAAATTCAGGTGGAATCCGTTCCATGTATACAGGTCATTTAGAGTCATAGAGTTGCACAGCATGGAAACAGACCCTTAGGTCCAATGCATCCATGCTGACCTGATGACCTAATTTGATCTAATCCCATTTGCCAAGATTTGGCCCATATCCCTCTAAACCCTCCCTATTCATATATCCACCCAGATGCCTTTTAAATGTTGTAATTGTACCTGCCGCCACTACTTCCTCTGGCAGCTCATTCCATACACAAACCAACCTCTGCATGAAAAGGCTGCCCCTTAAGACTCTTTTAAATATTTTCCCTCTAGTTTTGGTCTCCCCCACCGTGTGGAAAGAGACCTTGTCTATTCACCCTATCCATGCCCCTCATGATTTTATAAGTCTCTATTAGGTCACCGCTTAGACTCTGATGCTCCAGGGAAAAGAGCCCATGCCTATTCAGCCTCTCCCTATAGCTCAAACCCTCCAAGTCTGGCAACATCCTTGTAAATCGTTTCTGAATCTTTTCAAGTTTCACAACATTCTTCATACAGCACGGAGACTAGAATTGAATGCAATATTCCAGTAATGCCCTAACCAATGTCCTGTGCAGCCACAACATGGCCTTGCAACTCCTGTACTCAATTCTCTGACCAATAAAGGCAAAAATACCAAACCACTTCTTTACTATACCGTGTAACTATCACTCCACTTTAAGGAAATATGATCCTGCACTGCAAGGTCTCTTTGTTCAGCAATGCTCCCCAGGACCTTACCATTAACTGTATAAATCCTGCCCTGATTTGGATTCCAAAATGCAGCACGTCACATTAAGTTAAACTCCATCTGCCACTCCTCAGCCCATTGGCCCATCTGATCAAGGTCCGGTTGTACACCTTCGCTGTCCACTACACTTCCAATTTTGATGTCATCTGTTCACGTAATAACCATTCCACCTGTGTTCACATCCAAATCATTTATATAAATGATGAAAGCAGTGGACCCAACACCGATCCTTGTGGCACACTGCTGGTCTCAGGCCTCCAGTCTGAAAAGCAACTCTGCATCACCACTCTCTGTCTTCTAGCGTTGAACCTGTTCTGGATACCAATGGCAATTGACACCTGATGAGATGCCAATGGTCCAAAAATGTGGATCCTTGCCACCTACATCAGTTCCTCAGTCACGCATTGATCTGCTCTAACCTCCTATTCTTACTCTCACTAGCATTTGGCACTCATAGTCCAGATTCAAAACGTGTGGCACTGGAAAAGCACAGCCGTTCAGGCAGCATCTGAGGAGCAGGAGAGCAATGCCCTTCATCAGGAATTCAACCAGTAGTCAAGATATTACTATCCTCAAGGATTTACTTTTGAACCTCCTGCCTAATTTCTTAAAATATCTCTGCAGAACCACATCCCTTTCCCTCCCTATGTTGTTGGTACCAATGTACACAACAACCTTCTGCTGGTCACTCTCCCCTTTCAGAATATTCTGCACCCTCTCTGAGATGTCCTTGACTCTGGCACCAGAGTGACAATGCACCATGCAGATGTCTCATTGTCACCGCAGAAACATCTGTCTGTGTCTCTGACTAGTGTGTCCCCTATTACAATTGATCATTTGGAACCTGACATGTCCCTTATTACAGTTGAGACAGTCACGGTAACAGAAACCTGGCTGTCAGTGCTATATTCCCCTGAGGGGCCATCACCTCCCAACAGTATCCAAAACAGTAGACCTGTTTGGGATGGGGATAGCTACAGGTAACTCCTGTACTAGCTGGCTACCTTGTCTCCCATTCCTAGCCATCAACTATCTTCCTGACTTCAGTGTCTCCACCTTCCTGAAAGTGCCATCCATCACACCCTCTTGCTGTTGTAAACTCTTCATTGCTTCTAACATGATTACAATAAAATCTGGAGACAAACAAAGATGAAAGAAGGCTCAAATGAAGCATAGGCACTGCCATGGACTGCTGTGTGCTGTATATCTATAAAATCTGTTTTTTTCATCAAAGCTTGTTTGATGTCAATATGTACAAACGACAAATAAAAAAAATGCATGGTGCCTATCCTGCGGTATTGCCCGAGGATCAGGAGGCGTATGAGAAACTCTCATCAAGAAATAATGTATTATCAGGCTGGCTTCCTAAACTGAGAATCTGATCAATCTGAAGTCTGGAGTAAGTAAGGACTGCCGATGCTGGAGATCAGAGTCCAAAAATGTAGGGCTGGAAACGCACAGTGGGTCAGACAGGATCTGAGGAGCAGGAGAGTTGATGTTTTGGGCATAAGCCCTTCATCAGGAATGTTCATCACTCGATGAAGGGCTTGTGCTCGAAAGGTCGAATCTCTATTCCTCAGGTGCTGCATGAACCTGTTGTTTCCAGCGCCACACTTTTCGACACTGGCATCTGGAGTATCTGCTTCCAAGAACTTTAACAATCAGGAACAAAGGAACCACATAAGCACCAGAATGTCGGCCTGACCATTAAAATTCACAGATTTTGGCAAAAATTGTAGTGTTCTTTCCAAACTACACATTTTAAAAACAATACTTTAATTGTGCAAAATATATAGTGCAAAAATAGATATGTTTATTAAAATCACTTTATATTGACTAAAATGGAGTCTGAGAGAGTCCTATGTAGGAAGTGAAAGCTCACTATGTGACTGCATTAGCATGGTGACCCCTATTAAAGCACAGAACCTTCTGGAGACAACATTAATAACGATTGTTAGATTGATTGCCCATCAGGCCCATTTCAAATTCAAACAGCTTGTTGAGTATTTCCAGAATTGTGACCTGATCAAAGATTACTACTTAACATGCAGCCAATCAGTATACAGAATGTGTATTCAGCACTATATTAAACTAACTAGACTCACAACTCTTGTCTTTGTAATGTATTAATGTTTGACATTCATTGTATCCTGGAAGTGAATCAGCAGAGAGTGATAGAAGTTAATCAGTAGACTGTACATCATGCTAAAAGGATGTTTTTCAGAATGGAGATCAGTAACTAGAGGTATTATGCAGGGATCAGTGCTGGCACCTTTGTTGCATGTCATGTATATAAATGATCTGGAGGAAAATGTAGGTGGTCTGATTAGTCAGTTTGCAGAGAACACAAAAATTGGCAGAGTTGCAGATAGTGAGGAGGATTGTCAAAGGATGCAGCAGGAATATAGATGGACTGCAGATTTGGGCAGAGAAACAGCAGATAAAATTTAATCCAGACAAATGTGAGGTGATGCATTTTTGAAGAACCAATTCAGGTGCGAATTATAAAATAAAATGGCAGAACTCTAATGGAGGAACCTGGGCATACCAGTCCACAGATCTCTGACAGTTGCAACACAGATAGATAAGGTAGTCAAGAAGGCAAATAGCATGTTGCTTTCACTGGCTGGGGCATCAAATACAAGTTGGCAAGTTATGTTACAGGTGTACAAATCTTTAGTGAGACCTCACTTTGAATATTTTGTGCAGTTCTGCTTGTCACACTACTAGAAAGACATGGATGCTTTGGAGAGAGTGCAGAGAAAATTTAACATGATGTTGCCTGGGTCTGGAGGGTTTTAATTATGAGGAGAGATTGGATAAACTTAGATTGCTTTCACTGGAAAGACAGAGGCTGAGGGGTGACCTGATAGACATCTACAAATTTATGAGAAGCAAAGATAGGGCAGGTAGTCAGATTCTTTTTCCCAGGGCAGAAAGGCCAACTACAAGACAGCACAGGTTCAGAGTAAAAAGGGGCAAGTTTTTTTCTCACAGAGCATGGGTGGCTGGCAAGAATGTACTGCTAATGGATAGTGAAAGGAGACACGTTAACAACAATTAAGATGTACCTTGATAGATCCAGGGAAAGTGTGTTTACATTCAGTTACTGACAGAGCATATTGAAGCACTGATGAAAGAACTCGAGGACCTTAGGCTCATCCGAGAGAATGAGATCTTTCTGGACAAGACCTTCAGCGAGGTTATTACACCAATCGTACCAGAAGAGAGCAGACGATGAGGAAGGCAGAGAGGAGACAGGTGCAAGAGACCCAGGGGGAAGTAACTGTCAGAAACAAGTTGAATCTTTTGGAAACAGTAGAGACAGATGACACTGCCAGTCCGTGAGGCGGCCAGGTCTGTCAATCAAAAATTGGCGTGGAGACAGAGCGGAAGAGTCGGACATCGCACAGAGCCATGGTAATAGAGGACTCCATAGTGAGAGGAAATGACCGGGGTTTTTGTGGCAGCAGACCGGACTTAAGGATGGTGTGTTGCCTTCCTGGTGCCAGGATTAAAGACATCACAGACAGAATGCAGGAAATCCTCAAGGATGAAGGTGAAGAGCCAGAGGTGGTGGTACATATCGGCACAAATGATCTCGGGAAGAAGCGGAGGAACATACTACAGCGGGACTTCGGAGAACTAGGAAGAAGGCTGAAAAGCAGGACATCCAAGGTGGTTATCTCCGGTTTGCTTCCAGTTCCTCGGGTTGGTGAGGCCAGAAACGGGGAGATAATGGACTTGAACGTGTGGCTGGGGAACTGGTGCAGGAAGCAAGGATTTAAATTCTTGGATCACTGGGGTATGTTTTGTGGTAAGCATAAATTCTACAAGAGAGATGGTTTACACCTTAATAGGTTAGGGACCAGCATTCTGGCAGGCAGGTTTGCTACTGCAACACAGCTACGTTTAAACTAAGTAGCGGGGGGGGGGGGAGGGGACAAACTGGATGTTTAAGAAGGAAATTGAAGGGAAAGTTAGAACAAGGGAAGTCAAGAAAGACAACTGTATCAATGAGGCAGAAAACTCAGAAAGGGATCATGCTGGAAGGTTGCGTGAAATAGGAGTTGATGGGAAGGGTGAGGGCAGTAACAAATTAAAAATACTATACATGAATGCACGCAGCATTAGAAATAAGATGGATGAGCTTGAGGCTCTTTTGGAAATTGGCAGGTACAATATTGTGGGGATAACTGAGACGTGGCTTCAAGTGGACAGGGCCTGGGAAATGAATATTCAAGGATACACGTGCTATTGTAAGGACAGACTGATGGGCAGAGGGGGTTGGGTGGCCATGTTGGTAAGGGATGATATTCAGTCCCTTGTGCGGGGGGACTGAGAATCAGGGGATGTAGAGTCAGTGTGGATAGAGCTGAGAAATACTAAGGGTAAAAAGACCCTCTTGGGAGCTATCTACAGCCCCCCAAACAGTAGTCTGGATGTCGGATGTAAGTTAAATCAGGAGCTGAAATTGGCCTGTCGCAAAGATGTTACTACAGTTGTTATGGGGGATTTCAACATGCAGGTAGACTGTGAGAATCAGGATGGTATTGGACCTCAAGAAAGAGACTTTGTGGAGTGCCTCAGAGATGGACTCTTAGAACAGCTGGTGCTGGAGCCGAGCAGGGAGAAGGCAATTCTGGATCTGGTATTGTGCAACGAACCAGAATTGGTCAGGGACCTCTAAGTGAAGGAGCCATTGGGAAGTAGTGACCATAATTTGCAATTTGAGAGGCAGACAGTACAATAGGAAGTGACACTTTTTCAGTTGAATAAAGGGAGCTACGGAGCTATGAGGGAGGAGCTGGCCAAAGTTCAATGGTGCAATACCTTAGCAGGGATGACAGTGGAGGAACAATGGTGGATATTTCGGTGTATAATGCAGAAGATGCAGGATCAGTTCATTCCAAAGAGGAAGAAAGATCCTAGGAGGTATAGGTGGCTGTGGCTGACGAGGGAAGTTAAGAAACATTTAAAGTTAAAAGTGAAAAAGTATAACATAGCAAAGATAAGTGGGAAAATGGAGGACTGGGAAGCTTTTAAAGAACAACAGAGGATTACTAAGAAGGAAATATGCAGAGAAAAAATGAGGTACGCAAGTAAACTGGCTAATAATATAAAGTTTTTTTAGGTATGTGAAAGGCAAAAAAATGGTTAAGACTAAAATTGGGCCCTTGAAGACAGAAACAGGGGAATATATTATGGGGAACAAAGAAATGGCAGAAGAATTGAATTGGTACTTCAGATCTGTGTTCACTGGGGAAGACCCAAGCACTGTTACCCTGAGGTAACAGTGACTGAAGGACCTGAACTTATATTTGCCAGGAATTGGTGTTGGAGAGACTGTTAGGTCTGAAGGTTAATAAGTCCCCGGGGCCTGATGGTCTACATCCCGGGGTACTGAAGGAGATGGCTCGAGAAATCGTGGATGCGTTGGTGATTATTTTCCAGAGTTCAATAGATTCGGGATCAGTTCCTGCAGATTGGAGGGTGGCTAATGTTGTACCACTTTTTAAGAAAGGTGGGAGAGAGAAAGCAGGAAATTATAGACCAGTTAGTCTGACCTCAGTGGTGGGAAAGATACTGGAGTTTATTATAAAGGATGCAATTACAACACATCTGGATAGTAGTAACAGGATAGTTTAGAGTTAGCATGGATTTATGAAGGGGAAATCATGCTTGACTAATCTTCTGGAATTTTTTGAGGATATAACTCTGAAGATGGACGAGGGAGATCCAGTAGTATACCTGGACTTTCAGAAAGCTTTTGATAAAGTCCCACATAGGAGGTTAGTGAGCAAAATTAGGGTGCATGGTATTGGGGGCAAAGTACTAACTTGGATTGAAAGTTGGTTGGCTGATAGGAAACAAAGAGTAGTGATAAACGGCTCCATTTCGGAATGGCAGGCAGTGACCAGTGGGGTACCGCAGGGTCTAGGACCGCAGCTTTTTACAATATATATTAATGATATAGAAGATGGTATTAGTAATAACACTAGCAAATTTGCTGATGATACTAAACTGGGTGGCAGGGTGAAATGTGAGGAGGATATTAGGAGATTATAGGGTGACCTGGACAGGTTAGGTGAGTGGTCAGATGCATGGCAGATGCAGTTTAATGTGGATAAATGTATGGTTATCCACTTTGGCAAGAACAGGAAGGCAGATTACTACCTAAATGGAATCAATTTAGGTAAAGGGGCAGTACAAAGAGATTTGGGTGTTCTTGTACAGCAGTCAATGAAGGTAAGCATGCAGGTACAGCAGGTAGTGAAGAAGGCTAATAGCATGCTGGCCTTCATAACAAGAGGGATTGAGTATAGAAGCAAAGAGGTGTACAGGGCCCTGGTGAGATCACACCTGGAGTACTGTGTGCAGTACTGGTCTCCAAATTTGAGGAAAGACATTCTGGCTATTGAGGGAGTGCAGCGTAGGTTCATGAGGTCAATTCCTGGAATGGTGGGATTACCTTGCACTGAAAGACTGGAGCGACTGGGCTTGTATACCCTTGAGTTTAGAAGCCTGAGAGGGGATCTGATTGGGACATATAAGATTATTAAAGGATTGGACACTCTGGAGGCATGCAACATGTTTCCGCTGATGGGCGAGTGCCGAACCAGAGGACACAGCTTAAAAATATGGGGTAGACCATTTAGGACAGAGATGAGGAGAAACTTCTTCACCCAGAGAGTGGTGGCTGTGTGGAATGCTCTGCCCCAGAGGGCAGTGGAGGCCCAGTCTCTGGATTCATTTAAGAAAGAGTTGGATAGAGCTCTCAAGGATAGTGGAATCAAGGGTTATGGAGATAAGGCAGGAACAGGATACTGATTAAGGATGATCAGCCATGATCATATTGAATGGTGGTGCAGGCTTGAAGGGCAGAATGGCCTACTCCTGCACCTATTGTCTATTGTCTATCCATGAACAGGAGGTGAACAGAGGGATAGAGACCACGTATGGGCAATTATTGGCTGATCTAACTCATAAATAGGAATCAACGCAGACTTGGTGGGCTGGGGGCCCTGTCCCTGTACTTGTATTGTATTGCATAAAATTTGCATCAATTATGCAACAACGAGAAAGCCAAGATATTTAACCATGCAGAGTCCTTTCTTCAAGTATTAAACAGCCTCCAGAGGTTTATGAGCAGGACGTGCATGCACCTGAAGAGTTGATAGCATTTTGCTTACTACAAGCTTAAACAAAATTGCCACACATCATCTAGGAGGGCAAACTAATGTTGCAGTGGAATGTGAGTCACTGATATCGGTATTTCCTTCTGAAATTTGAAAGGGTTTAGGAAAGATTTATAAGGATGTTGCCTGGCATGGTAGGTTTGAGGTGTAGGGAAAGGCTGAATAGACGGGCTAGAGTGTCAAAGGCTGAGGATTGACCTTATAGAAGTTTATAAAATCATGATGGCCTTGGATACGGTGAATAGCCAAAGTCTTTTCCCCAGGGTAACAGACTGTTTAATACTTGAGGAAAGGACTCTGCACTATTAAGTGTTTTGACTTTTTCGTAGTTGCATAATAGATGAAAATTTTAAGCAATACAATATAATAAAGCACAGCGTCTTTGTCCCACCAAGCCTGCGCTGATTCCTAGTTATGAGTTAGATCTGCTACTCATTACCCATATGTGGGTCCACAACTACAGGGTACAGGTTTAAGGTGAGTGGGGAATGATTTAAAAGGGAACTAAGGGGCAACTTGTTCATGCAGAAGCTGGTACGTTTTTAGAATGAGCTACCAGAGGAAGTGGTGGAGGCTGATACAATTATAACATTTAATAGCATCTGGATGGGCATATGAATAGGACGGATTTCATGGGATAGGAGCCAAATACTGGTAGATGGGACTGGATTAATTTAAGATGTCCTGTAGGCATGGTCGAGATGGGCCAAAAGGTCTGCTTCCATGCTGTTTAGCTCTGTGACTCTACGAGTCTAAGTCATCACCATTGTGAAACATGCCTTACCATGACATCCATGTGACCTTAATTCATCTTGTTTATGCACTTTTCTAAGATTAGCTGCAATACAAGTAGCTGTCTGATCTTTGGTCACATTTCACTGCTTGCTCCTCTTTGCAAGTTATTGGCTCATGCTAGTTGGTTTTTCTGAGGTGCCTCAGACTACAACATATACAGGGATAATTCCTGCTCTTGCACTAGTAAAACGGGAGCAAATAAATATCTAGGCCATATTCTGCATTAGGAGGCTTCTTGATACTGTCCTTTTTTTTTAATAACAATGTATGTTTAACAGCATTGTGCATATTTTTAACATTTATAATGTTTATCTACATAAATTCAAATTGTACACTGATGCAACAATTTGATTACTTACAGGCGTTCATATAACAGTAAACACACAATCAATCCATGCCATATTTCATTCATTTCAACAAGTGAAAACTCTTGCTGTGCCAGATTATTGAATATTTCACACAGATACAGAAATTAAATAAAACAATGGTCATGTTTGCTCCACACAGGGCTTGTATTAATCTGCCTCGTCCTCATTGATGTAACAAAGCCCTTGTATTGTTAATGATTGTAATGTAATCAGGTGGCTTAGGTTGGTAGAGTCTTGATCCAACTGATGGGTTTCATTTGATTCATTGTTACTGATGAGGTTCAAAAAATTAAACTGGATACTTTGTATATTAGGGAATAATAATAGCCAGAATGTTGTGTTTGTTTGCTGAAATGTTCTATACAACAATCCATTGAAACAACAACCACTCCTTTGCCTGTTCCACACATACCAAATCATTTTTTAACTGTTTCTATATTAACTTCTTTAATGTGAACTTTAGCACCATGTTCCACACTGTCATCAAAACATGTACAAAGAAAGTTGTCAAAAATTTCTTTGTTTGATTTGACAATAGCCGTGTATGATGATACAGCCTTATTTTTGGATTCCTTAACAAATAGAAACTTTTTTTTCCAAATCCAACTTATTGAAAATCTTAATATTGAAGGCCTGAATCAGATTCCTTCTCAATTACCTGTTCACCAGAAAACAATTGAACTTTCATGATAGTTCAGTCTCTCAATGTGATTAATTTATTTCTGCATTTTCCTATTTGCTTCAATATCAGTATTTGAGGATGGAGATTAGATGTAAGTACCTTGCACTGAGGGAGTGCTGCATCATTAGTGGTGTTATCTTTCAAGTATTCAAATCCAGGCTCTTTAGATGCGCATAAAGGACACTACAACATGTTTACAACAAGCGTAGGAGACTTTTCAGTGGTATTCTGGCCAATGTTTATTCCTTAGCAACATCATTGAAAATAGAATCTCATCAATTATCACAGTTATTCAGGAATGTCACATTTCCAGACATTAACAGTCGCTAAGTGTTTCATTGATTGTAAATGACTTTGAAACATCCTGAAAATGGGAAAGGCAGTATATAAATGCAATCCTGGGCCCGGGTGTCCTTAGAGAAGGAGCACGCGGTGTCCACCAACACCCTGGAGTTGTTCAGGGAGAGGTGGGCGCCGCAGGGAGTGGAGTGCATTAATTCTCCCTCCAACTCTATTTTGATTTCGTCCCTACCCTCCCCTTCACTGTTTTGATCACACAGCACTGCCCTTTGATGTGACGGGCTGTGTTTGTCACTGGCCACCCTATCTTCCTGGTGGTGGAAATTGAATAAAGATTTGTGCACTTTGTGTCTTTCACTGTGTCTCACACCTGCACACACACACCATGGGTGCTGGGGAAAAAATAAGCACTACCGCGATTAGGCGGTAGTATGGGGGGGTAAAAAAGAAGAAAAAAAGAAAAAATATATATAACTGCAATCCTTTCTTTCCTGCTGCCTCTCTGGCTTTTCATTTCTCCTTTTCTGACTCTGTCAGGAGGTTATTTCAATTTTGGGTTAATGGTTTTATTTCAATTTTGAGTTCATTTTGAGTTATTGTGATGGGTAAAGGTGGAAATGAACATACCCTGGGTTATTTTAAAAGCGAGAACAAACAAAAAGTGAAATCATTGTTGATGATGCTTGGACTCCATGGAAATTATCAGGAAAATGTAAAACGGGCTGCCTCGTCATTGTGCACTCATGTAAAATGGGTAATAAAGTCAATCTGTACCCTATGTTACCTGCAATATTGGTTGCCATTACTGAGAGGAGGTCTTGTGGTACAATGAGCAGTATCTGTATCTCTGAGCCAGAAGTTTTAGGTACAAGTCCCACTCCAGGGCTTGATGACTATGCAAGGTATGATTATCTGGTGGCCAAATAGGTAGGATATCAATTTGCAAATTCTTTTAACATGTGTCTGGCAGGCAGTGAGAGTGGGAGCATCTTTTGGTCAGCTAGAATTATGTTTTAGCTGCATTATGACATGTTCACCAATACTCTCTGAATGCAGAGTTTGCCATGAGCTATATAGTGACAAGTGTCCTCCTTGCATCAAGGTACTACCAAAATCACAACGGGAAAATTACTACGACAGGAGGAGGCAGTTCAGCCCATTATCTCTGCACTGGCTGTCCAACTAATCAACTTATTTTGTGCCATTTTTTTCTGCCTTTTCCCCATAGTCCTGTACATTCAGACTGTTTTCTGAACAAGAGCAATTTCTCTTTGTGTGCTTTAATTGAACCTGAATCCACCACATCCCAGGCAGAGTGAAAAATAGTTTCTTCATCATGCTTGCTGCTGTTGCCAATTACTTGCAGTGTGTAGAAGTAGAAATACAACCATAATTGTACCACGAAAGGCTTTCAGAAATTAATTAAGATGTCAATTTAAACCCCAGTAGCGAAACCACGTAACAGTGAAAAACAAAACAAGTTATATCTTTCAATTTCATTTCAAATTGAATTTCACCTAGAGCAATGAAATGTTCAAACACCATTACATGCCCATATTCACTGTAACATCACTTTGTATAACTGGTAAGCAGATGTGATTCAAAAAGAATTACAGATTCTTCAGGACCTTTTTAATTTAATCCTTGTTATCCAGATTTGAGCTTGTCTTCAGACATTATGGGATCAAAGAAGCAAAATTATGTTCACAAAAATGTTATTAATAATAGCTTGTTGCAAGAAACTCCATATGTTGCAACAAATTGAAATTGCTATTTCTCCGTTGGGATCAGAAAGCAAAATGTGGCACTTGGTCGTGTCTTTTTAATTCTTCCCAAATTTCTAATCTTTTGCAGAAAAGTTACAGAAAATATGTAATCTATCATGGAATAGTGATTTTCATTTTCTTGAATAAAACAAATTTTCTGTTTTGGGAATAATCGTTGATTCTTGCACAAGCTGGGGTGGCACGGGAAGCCACCGTGTGGGGTTTATACATTCTCCCCGTGTCTGTGTGGGTTTCCTCTGGGTGCTCCGGTTTCCTCCCACAATCGAAACTTGAGCAAGTTAGGTGAATTGGCCAGGGGTAAATGTAGGATGCTAGGGTAGGGGAATGGGTCTGGTGGGTTACTCTTCAGAGGGTGGGTGTTGATTTGTTGGGCTGAAGGGCCTGTTTCCACACTGTACGGATTCTATGACTCTCTGAAAATGTGCCCACTCTTCTGTTGATTTTGACTTTTATTTATCCTATGAGATTTCACTTAAATCATCTATGTGCCTTGCATTCCAAAATCATCTATGAACTTGTGCAAGTGGGAAGCAGGTTACATTTTTTTAAAGTTAACTATTTGGTTTTAAAACATAGTAAGGAATATGCGCAAGAAAAGTAGCTGGTAAGGTTTAATTAGTAAGATGAAAAAATATTTATCACAGAATTGGGCATTTTTATTTACAGTGCAAATTCATCATTTGTACGATCACATCAGATTTTAAAACGTGTAGATACACAGGTAGGAGAGTGGGAAAAATGTTCCACTCCCTTGAGTGCATGGTTTTGGTGCAAAATGTGGGGAAATATAGTCAAAGTGGAAAAAAAAATCGGTATGTCAAGGTTTTGGTCGGAATTTCAGATTTTCCCCTTAAATGGAAAGTTTGGAACCTCACTAATTAGCAGTGAATACCTTATTTCTATGCATTTTCATCTTATTAATTACCTAGCTTATGCAGCTTTCTGCTTTTCCACCTTTCCCAAGAAATGGGATGACAATTCTGAACATGAAAGACAGTGACCTGGTGGCCATTTATTTCTCCACGGACAACTCAATCTTCATCACAACAGTCCTGCATTGTCAAAGGACACTATCCTCCTCCACCACACTTCATCTAAGCAAGTCGGTATTGGCAAGCCACTCCCCTCACCACATCATTGGACCAACTGGCTTAACACTTCAGCACATCTAGATTTCCCTTTGGCACTCAGATAAACTTATGACTTGCATGTTTCTGCCAGGTCATTTTATGTGGAGGGGCACACGCATCTTATGCATCAATGCAGCATACATCTCAAGGCTCTAAGCTTACACTTTTAGTACTCATTCATACTGTATTTGAAGGCTTTATGACTTAACATTTCATATATGTCTACAGGGAGAGATGGTAGGTTGTCATGATTCAAAGCACTGAATATGTCAATGTCATACAAACAGTGTGTGTTAGCAGCTTATACAGCAATAACATTGCATGTGCTTCAGCCAAGTAACAAAGTTTGAAAGTGAAAGGGTGGGCTCAAGGGAGACCACATTCAATCAAGGAGCTCCTACTACAGTCAGTCAAGGGACTCTTACAATTCCAATCCTTAGGATTGGCTATCTTCAGCCTTGCAGTTCAAGTGCAAACAGCCCAAGAAGTCCATGCATCTCAGTCTTGGTGTTGCAGAGACATCAGTCCAGGAAGTGTGCCTTGGATGAAACAGGGAGAGATCTTGACCATGTTGACAGTGAATGAAAATGTGGAGAATGGTGATGCTGGAGCAGAAGAAGTGAAGAAGTGATGAAGTGATGAGGTGGAAGTGTAGAGGATAGGAAGGGTGAGTGGATTAGGAAGATAAGGTGGAAAATGTTGAGCTATTGGAAGATTATTGACTTGATAGAAAGAGTTATGAGTTCAGATATGCATGTGTGTTTTGTTTTGGGTTTTGTTTGGATTTTTGGAAGGAAAAACAAATTTTCACGGGTAATGTCAGTGAGTTTAACATGCTTGAGGTCATTCTGTTATTTGTTTATTTCTTGATTCTTGAGTCTTTTTTTAACCAATAGATAGTCGGCGCTGTTAATCACCATTATCACAGATGCTTCATAGTTGTCCTTTATCCCTTATTAGGTCATATTTCAGGTAAAGGAAAACATATTTCTTGCTTCAGCAACATTTTAACTTGGTTCATAGCGTTGCCAGCCTCGGGCGACTGTGTGTGTGGAGTTTGCAAATTCTTCCCATATCTGGATGTGTTTCCTCTCACAATCCAAAAGATGTGCAGGTCTAGTGGATTGGCCATTCTAAATTGCCGCTAATGTTAGGTGCATCAGTCAGAGGGAAATGGATCTGGGTGGGTTTCTCTTTGGAGGGTTGGTGTGGACTTGTTGGGCCAAATGGCATGTTTCCACACTGCAGGGAATCTAATCTACTTCACTAATTATGAATACAAAGGCAGAAAATAATTAGATCAAAGAAGGTTTTAGCCATGCTTCCTAACATTTCAAGCTCCTTTTATTATCTGTATTATAACTCCACTTTCTCACGAAACTAAAACAAAGAACTGCAGAAATGGAGTTTCAGAACTTCATTTTTTTTTCAGCAGTTCAACAATTATTTATGCCTTACAATCTTTGCCGTCAATGTTAAGTAAAAGGCCCATTCCCGGAATCTGGACTGATCAGGTAAGAGGTACAGCAAAATATTGAGCGATATGTAAACTTCAGAATTCTTCTTTGAGTAGCAGTGACTGAGAGAAATAAATGTAACCCTGCTGCTAACTGAAAATTAGGAATTACAAATTGATTTTGAACAAAGCATTTGACTCCCATACATTAGCATACCAGTAGAATTCAGTCGTAGTCAAGCTATAGACTTAATCTTCTAAGGACAATGAGCTGATTTGAATATCTATCTGCAAAAGTACTACAACAGGGCAGTAGTCTAAAAATATAAGGTTTTACTGCTTGAAAAAAAGAAACCCTGTGTGTGAAAAGTATTGAAATCTTCAGATAAATGTGTTTTCTTTTTAATTCTCCTTTTGTGCTTTGACTGAAACAGACATCTGTTCTTTTAAACAAACTCTCCATTAAACATTGTCTCTGATTATAATAAAAAATAATTAAAAATAACTAATGAAAACACCTACAGAACACAAAAGACCTGTGAGATTGTTGCAGATTATGTATGCCTCACAGCGCCAGAGACCCGGGTTCAATTCCCGCCTCAGGCGACTGACTGTGTGGAGTTTGCACATTCTCCCTGTGTCTGCGTGGGTTTCCTTCAGGTGCTCCGGTTTCCTCCCATAGTCCAAAAAAAATGTGCAGGTTAGGTGAATTGGCCATGTTAAATTGCCCGTTGTGTTAGGTGAGGGGGTAAATGTAGGGGAATGGGTCTGGGTGGGTTGCTCTTCGGAGGGTCGGTGTGGACTTGTTGGGCCGAAGGGCCTGTTTCCACACTGTAAGTAATCTAAAAAAAATGTCATTTTCACATTCACTTTATCAGTTGGCATCACTTTAATGTTATTTTTCTGCAACATATTATGGAAATCTCTGTCCATAATATGTATTGTACAGTGTGAACATTTAAGAATTTTTGATTTGCAAGATAGCAGAAGTCTGGGAGCTTGACCGCTCTTCCCATTCCTATCTTTTCCTTCCTCTGTTTTTTTACTCCCCTCCTTCTCCTTTTATCCTCCTTGACTCCCAGCCTCCAGCAAGCGATGATTCCTGGCCATATGCCGTGGCCTCCCGGCCTGGCACAGTGGCATCCCAGCATTGGCATGGCAACCTCTCGGCCTGGTGCAGTGGCCTCCCAGCACTGGCATGAAAACCTCCCAGGTTGGCACAGTGGCCTCCCGGCATTGGCATGGCAACCTCCTAGGTGGGGGCAGTGGCCTCCCGGTGTTGGCCACTACCTAGTGCATTGGCCTCCTGTTGCGGCCTCCGGCAAGATGTCCTCCCCGTCTGATGGAGTGGCCTCACAGTAATGGCATCGCAACCTCCCAGGTTGGTGCAGTGGCCTCCCAGTGTTGGCATGATAACCTCTCTACCTCTTGCAGTGGCCCCCTGTTGCGGATTCCGGGCAAGGTGTCCTCCCAGTTTGGTGAAGTGGCCTCTCAGCATTGGCCTGGCAACCTCTCAGACTGGTGCAGTGGCCACTCCTGCAGCGGCCTGCCAACATGGCATGTCACTGGTGTGGTGCAGAACCACGGCCCAGTGCAGACAGGAAGCTTAATGCCAGCATGGTCTACTGTACTGAACTTATATTCTGTAATGCTAAACACTTTATTTCTATATTGTCTAAATATTGTAACTAAAGACACAGTGGCTCAGTGGTTAGTACTGCTGCCTCACAGCACCAGAGACCCAGTATCGATTCCAGCCTTGGGTGACTGTCTATGTGGAGTTTGCACATTCTCCCTGTGTCTGCGTGGGTTTCCTCTGGGTGCTACGGTTTCCTCCCACAGTCCAAAGATGTGCAGGTCAAGTGAATTGGCAATTCTAAATTGCCCATAGTGTTAGGTGCATTAGTCAGAGGGAAATGGGTCTGGGTGGGTTACACTTTGGAGGGTCAGTGTGGATTTGTTGGGCCGAAGGGCCTGTTTCCACACTATAGGGAATCTAATCTTTATTTTGTGAGCATCTGGGGAGTAGTTGGTGATGATACATGGTAATAATAATAACAGATTAGTTATAAATACTGGGCAGAAAGTGAGGTCTGCAGATGCTGGCGATCAGAGCTGAAAATGTGTTGCTGGAAAAGCGCAGCAGGTCAGGCAGCATCCAGGGAACAGGAGAATCGACGTTTCGGGCATAAGCCTGCTGCGCTTTTCCATCAACACATTTTCAGTTATAAATATTGGGCATTTTACTATGAAAAAGATAACAGATAACTAAGCTGTGAACACTTCTGCATGATGGTAACATAGTATTTTGGATCTGTACTTCCCTGAGCCTTCCTGCATCCTGCTCAACTTTCTAACTGGTGATCTCCCTTCCCACTTAAAAACAAATTTCCTTCCTCACTCTTGGGTGACATTTTAAGTAAGTTTCTATGTTTTAATATTTCCCACATCCTTTCGTGATCATCATCTCCCATTCTAAAAAGTTCTCTTTTTTTATTGTATCTGTGCTTGCAAACTATTACCCCGCATTCCTTACTGTGGCAAGGTTCTTGCATGTGTTACTGTCTCCAAGAATCTTGATCATCCACAATCCAAAGATGTGTAGGTTAGGTGAATTGGCCATAGTAAATTGCCCGTGGTGTTAGGTGAAGGGGTAAATGTAGGGGAATGTTTCTGGGTGGGTTGCTCTTCGGAGGGTCGGTGTGGACTTGTTGGGCCGAAGGGCCTGTTTCCACACTGTAAGTGATTTAATCTAATCTAATCTAATCTATCTTTCAACTCAATGTTTGAATTCTTCCAGTTAAATTGCTCCTTTTCACAGTATTAAAATTTCTCTGACAGTCATGAACATTTTATGACCATAATCTGGGACATTATATGTTTTCATGTTCCTCATTCACTCTGCAATTTCTTCTATAGTTGCTCGTCTCCTTAACCCCTTTCCTCATTTGCACATGTCGTGGCTGGGTTCTATTCATAAATGTCCAAATATAGTCATAACTTGACTCAAACAATGGCTCCTCATCTGATCAAACGCATTAGATCGCAGGACACTCCCATCCCGAATTTGTAATCAGTGCAGCAATATTTCTTTCAGTGGTCATAAATCTTGTGATAATAGAGCAAGTGTTACCAGGTCCCAAGATCAGCTCAACTCATATAGCTTGATGTCCCAATATCCAAGCACTGGGCTCTCATTCTGGACTATAAATACTTTGTTGTTCCAGAACTATCTTCAATAATTTTGAGCACACGGCACCTTTCAGTCCTCCCTAATCCTTGTATTCTCTTCAACATATAGCTGGATTTTGAATACCCCATTCTACCACTACAAAAATTCAAGTATTGTCTCAGTGCTCCCATGTTCCACAGTCATACACTGTTGTGTATCTGGTAGCATTGCTTGGCATAATATCATTGTTCTTGTCCTTCATCCTGATTGTGGGCAGTCCCATAGGAGATACACCCTATGTATTGAAAAAGTATTGCAGTCTGTTTGCATTTCTACTGTTCGTAGATTAGCTTAGCACAAAACATTATGTACACCTTTGCATCTTTTGTGGATCCAATAGTCACTTACTTTAGTTTTCAAAAAGAAAATAAAACTTTAAGAAAATGTCAAATCACAGAAAGGTGCCTAACTGAAGGTTTAATAACGAAGGTACAGAAGTGTCTATGGTGTAGTGCACTGTACTTCCTGGGCTGGAATTACATTGCTGGTGCTTTGTCTGTCATGTTCTTTCTGAAGTGTATGTATGCAGGTGTTCCATGTTGTTATAATTGTTGTATTCTGCTGGGGAGTGTTAAAATAAGGGTACGTCTGATTTTAGATGTTCTTTATTTTATTTTTTTCTCCAGGACATCTTTATATGTATTCAAAATTTTTTTAAAAAATTATGTTTTATCTTCCTCTTTAGATTGCACATGTACAATCTTTCAATGGTTGGGATCTATCTAGTTGACACCTGTTATAAAGTATGATTGTCTTTTGTGAATTTGCTATTTGTGAGTTTGTCAAGAACTCCTGCAAACAGTGGTACTTTACTGAATGTTGATTTAACTTGCTGAAATCAGTGATATGAGGTGACAATAGCCTTAGCGTGTGTTTTGTAGTCACATTACAAGAATCTGCCATTCAACCTGGAAGAAATGCATAAGTGTTTCACATGACAGATCCCTTCTTAAAATAAAAGTTGGACTCTATTACATATGTAGTACTCCATACATCATTTTAGATCATGCCATGAACACTATGAGCCAAAGAGACTCTGAAAATGTTATTTCTAAGATATTGAGATACAAAAAAGAGCTGGAACGTATAAGTAATGGAAGCAATAAGTGCCCACTGCTCGTCCTCCCCCAAGTTTTATTCTAATATCTCATGTCCTCAACTCAACTGGCTGCTGGCCAAACAGAGTATTGTTCTGACTTGAATCTGCCACCCAGCAATGACCTCCATCTTCTTTCTCAACTCCTCCACATTCTGTGTTGTCAGATAATTTGTCATCATTCAGTTCTGGATAAGCTATAATTTCATATAATTAAACACTGGGCAGGTCAAAAGCTGTTGTAACCTTCCCTAGTCACTGTCTGAAGTAGAAACAGACTGTTTGCAACATATGTACTTTTTTTGACCTTGCATTGAGCTTTCCATTTCATACCTATTCCATTAAAACAATGACTACTTCTCTTCATGTGTAAGTGCTTTAGCTCATCTGCTTCCGATATTCTTGTTCATGTCATTTTACTTTTGTCCTCTGTAAATGCCAACTCATTTAAAAACCCTACTGCCCATAACATGTACAGCATCCCATTTAACTCTGACATTTGTGCTTTCTGAATAAATTGGTTCCAGGTCCCAATATTATTCAAATTTTGAAGGTCTGCATGGCTTCACAGTCTACACTTCCAATACCCGTGACCTTCAAATGTTCTGCACCTTCTAAAAACCTACCCAACCCAGTTCTTTAATTACTAACAGTTCGTGACTGTCTTCAGCCACCTCACATGAAAATTTTCAATTTTCTCCCAAAATATTTGCACTTTGTTCTTTTCTAAAAAGATGGTCCTTTAAAGCCGACCTCCCTGGCCGTGTCTCAGTCACCTATTGACATTTCTCCTCTTCTGGCTCAACTTATTATTTGATTGCACTTCAGTGAAGCATCTTGGGACTTTTGTCTTTTTAAATATTAAAAATGTCATATAAAAAGTTTTTGGGCTGTATCCCAGTTGTCATCCTATACTGCTTGCATAAGATGACAGGAAGGCCGAGCACACTCGGCCTTAATTTCTTTGATTTACAACTACTGCCTGCACAGACTCTGAGGAGATGGCTTTCAGTTAATCCAGGGGCAACAGTAGAAGATCTAATGTTGCTGTTCCTCTCCAAAAGTCCTAAATACCAAACTTGGTTACCCGCTGTTTCAGTCCTCAGCCTGAAATAATTTGAAGCTTTAGATTCTCAACCCTTGAAGCATTTTAAATATTTTCTGACAGTATTGTGGATATTTTGAACCAGCACCACTATGTCTTGCTACAGGGCAGGCGTGACCACTCGCATGTTGACAATGGTCTGACATGGAGCCAGCTCAGCATTGGTAAACTGCATCGATCAATCACAATAGATTTGGTAAATGTGTGGTCAGGGAAGAAATCTGTTTATTCTTTTTCCATCTGAGATTCTAAAGTCTTTTGAGCCATCAGTATCAACTTTATAACCATAGTTAAGAGTTTAATGTACTTAAAGAAAGGCATGAAATAAATATAACAGTAGAAAATCTTCATTCATCAACTTAATACAAGCATTTTGAATTTCACTTGGTGGCTCAGTGGTTAGCTGCTGCCTCACAGCGCCAGGCATCTGAGTTCGATTCCTGCCTCGGACAACTGTCTGTGTGGAGTTTGCACCTTCTCCCCATGTCTGCGTGGGTTTCCTCCACGTTCTCCAGTTTCCTCCACAATCCAAAGATGTGTAGGTTAGGTAGATTTGCCAGGATAAATTGCCCATTGTTCAGGGATGTGGAGGTGAGGTGCATTAGTCAGGGGCAAATGTAGAATAATAGGGGAATGGGTCTGGGTGGGTTACTCTTCAGAGGATCTGTGTGGACTTGTTGAGCCAAAGGGCCTGTTTCCACATTGTAGGGATTCTGTGGATTGGTTATTCGAACAGAAGGTGGCCAACATACAAGACAAATGCATTAAAATTGCAGACAAGATTTACTTGTTTATTGAGACTGTCACACACTAATCTTATGTCTTGTGCATCACATATCTGTGCCAGCAATGGAATTAATTTAACACCATCTGAGCTTTTTGGTATTGGTAAATTTTATCTACCATAAAAATTAAGGATCCAGTAAAACCTTCCCAAATATGCTGAGTGGCCAAGATAGTCATTGTTTTCAGATCTATTTTCCCAATTGGAAACCCACATTTTTAGACCCACTTTTAATTTGCTCTTGCCATATCATTCATTATTTTGAAGTGCATTGAATATTATCATGTAGGCAAATGCAGGATTTATGCTGCACTTGCAATTTTTCTACAACTAGCATTGAGGTAAATTATCGTTTTTTTTTGTATTTTGTGGTGTTATTCATTGAAGGAGATTTATTGACCCAGCCACCACATGAACTCCCTATCCTTTAGATGCCATAAGATATTTAATGTCCATCTCAGCTATGAGACAGCAGGCTTACAATTAGAACTAAAGGACAGTGCCTCTGACAATGCAACACTGCACAAGCATTGTATTGAAGTGTCAGCTAGATTAAGTTTGAATGCTAGGATGGACGTGAACAATAATGTTTTATCCCAGAGGTGTGAATGCTTCGAACTGAGCTGAATTCACACAATATGAGGATGAATTGTTTTCCCAATTCTGGCATCTTCGGCCTGTTAATCTTAAGGAGACAGCTGCATTTGCTATAAAATAGAGATGTGTTAACAGGTCAAAGTTCATACAAGTCAGGGATATTACTATGGCCTCCCGGAGACCTGTCATCGAAAAGATACATAACAGCAAACATCAGAGTTATTCTTTGTGGATCTTTGTTACGGATGGGTTCTCTATCCTATTTAATGTTCCCCATATTTGACCAAAATGTTTTGCAAGTTGGATTTGTTAAATCATTGACTGATTTATGGGAAGTGTCCTGTACTTCCATCATTTGTATCATAGAATTTGTTTGGGACATGTGCATTTTCAGGAATGGTATTCAGGTAGTTTCAAAATATAATCACAAATTAATGTGTATGACTATCTGCATTCAAGCTCCATCAGTATAAACTTTTCTCAAATATGCCATAATTCAAAAACTTATATTGTTTAATTAGTACAGTTATCTCTGCTTGAACCTAAATAAACCATTTTATTCTGTAACACATCATGACATAACTTTTTTTCCATCATCATGCATATAAGATTAAAAACCTGATGCACTCATGGCAAATGCTGTGTTAATATAGCAGCGCGGGGTGATTCTGCTAAACTCTCTTTTTCATGAAGTCTACCATCCTCCACTGCGCAGTTTATCATATGTGCCAAGACATTATGGTCAAATGTCTTGATGGACTGGAATTTACATGAGTCTGATGTTACTTCAGCCAGACTACATGAACTTGTCATTGAATCTGACCACTCACTGGAGTTAAAATCCTTGAGCATATACAGGGCAGTTCCAATAATAGATTTGCCAGTCAGTCTTTCCTCTGGCCTGTATTGATCCTGCCATTCTCGAAATGCAGCACCATAATGTCTTACTTTGAGGGATCCAGGAAAAATTGAAAATTGAAAACAACATGAAAATAACAAATCACCAGGCCCAGATGGGTTGCATCCCAGATTACAAGGAGAGTTAAAGCAATAAATTCTGACTCCATTGAAATTTTCCAAGCTTTTCTGAGTACTGGATCAGTCCCGGGGGACTGGAAGATGGCAAATTGAACAACGTTGTTTAAAAAAGGGGCAAAGGAGAACCCAGGAAATGACAATCCTGTTAGCTTGACATCCACAGTGGGAAAATTGATGGAGGACAGAATACAAGATAAGTTAAACAGACACTTACACAAAAATAAGCTAATAGTAGAGAGTTAACATGGTTTTGTCAGGGGCAGATCATTTAATTGACAAATTTAATTGAGTTCTTTGACGAGGTGACACAGGCACTGGGTATTATTGTAAACTCAGACTCTCAGAAAGCATTTGATGTGATGCCACATGGCAGATTGGTTAGCGCACTAGAAATGATTGGGATTGATGGGTCCTTGGCAACATGGATCAGAAGTTGGCGCAAAGGTAGGAAACAGCAGGTAGGTATAGATGAGTATTTGTTGAGAGTATATTGCTGGAAAAGCACAGCAGGTCAGGCAGTATCTGAGGAGCTGGAGAATTGACGTTTCAGACATAAGCCTTTCATCAAGAAGCCCTGCTGTGCTTTTCCAGCACCACACTCTTAACTCTGATCTCCAGCATCTACAGTCCTTACTTTCTCATCGATGGGTATTTATCATATTTGAGATGAGTTGAAAGTAGTGTTCCCCAGGTACCCTTGTTTTTTCTTGATTTAACATAAACAATTTGGAGATGGGTGTTGAGAGCAAAATCCCTAAACTTGCACTGATATGATGCTAGAAAGAAAAGTGCATTGTAAGGATTATGCCGAGTGACATCAAAGGGATTTTGACAAGTTGGCTAAATGGGCAGACACCTGGCAAATTAATTTCAATACAGAGAAATGTGTAGTTATGCACTTCAGCAGGAGAAATGTAGAGGGACAATATAGACTCAATGGTACAACTTTGAAGTGAGTACAGGAACGATCTTGGGCTTCATATGCATGATTTTCTGAAGATTGTTAGGCAAGTTGAAACTGTTGTTAAGAAAACATATAGGATCCTTGCATTTATAAATAGAGGCAGAGATTATGAAAGCACGGAAGTGATGCTACACCTCTACAAAGCACTGTCAGACCAGATTTGAAGTATGGTGTTCAATTTTTGGAAGGAAGGATATTAAAACCCTGGAAAAATTCCAGAGGAGATTACCCAGAATGATACCAGGAATGAAGGATTTTTGATGCAAGGCAGGATTAGACAGATTGGGTTTATTCTTCTTGGATCAGGGAAGATTAAGAGGTGACATTATTGAGATGTTTAAAAATATGAACAATGAATAAATAAGGATATTCTATTTCCACTCATTGGTATGTCAGTAACCAGGGGTCTCAATTGCAAGGTTGTCAGCAAGAGAGCTAGGAATGAGATAAGGAGAAGCTTCTTTACACAGAGATTTGTTAGGATTTGGAATGCACAACCTGGGAAAGTGATTGAGGTAGATTCCATAAGAGGTTTCAAAAGACAGCTGGACAGATATTTGATAATGATGAAGTTAGAGAGCTCCAGAGATTGGTCTGGAGAGTGGGATTAGCTGGGTAGTTCTTTTGGGAGCTGATACAGACACAATGGGTTGAATGTGCTCCTTCTATATTGTAAAATTCTATGGCTCTAACAAAATGCACAGCTCAAACGCATTGGTATGGACCCCTACATGTGGCCTCACTGCACATTTTGTGGAATATGTGGAGCATTCCTTCTAATCCTACTCGTGCCATGTTCCCTCAAACCTTTTTTTGCTGATAAATCTTATGCTTTTACTCTATGCAGGAAAATTTCATCAACTTTGCTTCCAATTATCCAAGCTTCTATCACATTCACTTCCTCAGGTCAATGTCTCAATTTTTGAGGATGGCTGTCAACTCCTGATACCATAAGCTCCTTGAGTCCCACAGATATTCTGCGCATACTTGCGCAAATCCTATTTTCTGCATGAAGTCTATTCTCCCAGCTTCTCTGTCTCTGTCATATCTATCAGGATGGTGCAACCTTCTCCGCAAATGCTTCCAAATGGTCCTCCTTTCTTCTCAACTAACAATTCCACCTCACCCTGGTTGACTGGATCCTTGATCATAACTACCTAGTCTCTTGCTTGTCTGTTCTTCGCCTATCCCCTTCCAATCTGAACCATGCTAGGGTGTCTTTTGACTTGACTTTGTTGGCCTTACCAAATGGATCCCATTTGGGATCCCATCCTAAACACTGATAACCTCAAAAACCAACGTTGCAGGTGAACCAATGTTGCTCAGACACGTCTTTCAATTTAGAATTCCTTAATTGCCTCTCAAGGTGGGGTCAGCTTTAATTGGAGAGAGATAAACAAAGATTGTTTGCTTGCTTTACAGGACTTTACCATTCAGTCTGCAAGTGTGACGCTGAATTACTGGTCATCTTTCATTTCAATTCATCTTGTTCTCCTAATTGGCCTTGGTATCCTGCAGTTTTAAAATGAAGCTCAATGGAAGCTTGAGGAACAAGATCTTCTCTTTCAATTTAGCACAATTTGGAGGTTTAGGATTCAGGAAGCTATGATTCCCTCTAACCACAATGTTCGCTTTGCTGTGAAGCATTTTTATTTTGGTTTAAATTCAGAAAAGTTTGAGAAAGACTAAGTCCTTCATTCTCCTTGTTTTCTCTTGGTGTTTCCTTAAAGCCTGATAGCCCCTGATTGGCCTTCCAGCTTTGAGAAACCAAATCAAATCCTAAAATGGATGGTGAATCTGCCTTCTGATTGCTAATTGGGAAATCACTTTCGGTGACGGTTCTCAGTGTGAATGGAGTCTACCGTGTCCTGTGGCTAGCTTTCCTAGTTTGGGCCATTGCAGAATAAGGGTCCCCATTTGGCCGAAGCAGGTAGCCAATCTGCACAATTAAGTATTTCTATGACAGCTGATTGAAGTTGCTGTTAGGATCTATTGGTGGTGGATAGTGCCTTTTCTGGTGGACCATAAGGGGGGTCCAACACAACCATTCCCTCTCCACTGCATGCCAACAGAGTCGTAGTCTATCAGTGGACACAGCTACTGTTGTTGTTTGTATTGCTGTGGCAAGGACTCGTCTGATCGGGCCTGCAGCTTCAGAAACCAGCAGGCATCCTGAATTGGACAGTAGTCTTCGAAGTGGTCTCTGAATTAACTGCCTCCAGGAAGATCCCTTTGACCCACATTCTGATAACCAGTGGAGAGGTAGGACCCAGAATTGATCATGATTCCCTGTCTCAGCCTTTGTGAGGCCAGTCCTGGGTCCACCCCAAACAGCTTATATCCACATCTTGGTTGGACAGGACAGTTCAGGAGACTGAAGAAAAACCCTGTTCTTGTTCTTATCGATCTTTCATCTGATCACAGACTTCTCTTGTTGTTGTTGTTCCCACCCCTCTACATTTCACTCCCTTTAAACCAATGTCAATGTTAACTTTTCCCAATTCTGATGAAAGGTCATCAACCTGAAATATTCACTTTGTTTCTATCTCCACAGGTGTTGCCTGATGCGCTCAGTATTTCCAGAATTTTGTGGTTTTCCTAACATAAATCTTATACACGCTTTTGTTTTCTTCTGTTCTTAACTCCATTGTTGCTTATAATTAAGCCAGCTGACAAACAACTTGCATTAGTTCTTGATGAAAGATGAAAATGAAGTAAACTTCAGATTTTATATATTCAAGTATTACTTCCTTTAGACTATCTCATTTCTCTGATCTTTTGCATCCTGTAATGAGTATAGTTGAATTTCTCAGGCTGACTTTACTGAAAGCTTGAATTATGAATACAGGCTTGAAGGAGATGGTAAATCACACTGCCTTTAGGTGGGCTGCAGTTATAATAGGAACATAAGAATTAGCAGCGGGAGCAGGCAATTCAACCCTTTAAACCGCCTCCACCATTTAACATGATCTTGGCTGATCCTATTCTGGTCTCAACCCCACTTTCTTGCCTGTTGTCCATAGCCCTTTATCCTGTTTTTCATCAGAAATGATGATGTGAAGCTTCCAATGGCAAAATTGGCATTTGATTTTGTCATTTTGATTAGAGTCCCACTTTTCTGGAAATCGAGCAGTATAACATTCTACAAACACAGCATGGGAACATGACACAGCAGCCTCCATGACCCGACCTCCTTCATTCCTTCCCAAGAGGGTGGGGAGCAGGCCAGAAATATACACAATGATTCATATTGTTTATCATATCCTCCAGATTACCACCAGATTTCCTCTGGAAAGTATTCTATACGTTTCTCTCAATATTCTTTAAAACAAGTTAAAAATCACACAACACCAGGTTATAGTTCAACTGCTTTATTTGGAAGCATTAACTTTCGGAGTGCTGCTCCTTCATCAGGTGGTAATGGAGCTGGGGGAGCAGTGCTCCGAAAGCTAGTGCTTCCAAATAAACTCATTGGATTGTAACCTGATGTTGTGTGATTTTTAACTTTGTACACCCCAGTCCAACATCGGCACTTCCAAATCATTCTTTAAAAAAGTCACAAAGGTGCATTGTTTTATTTGAGAAAAACACGTGCATTTATGTCACATCTTTCAAAACCTCTGGATGATGTTACAAAGTGCTTCCATTCACTGTCAGAATGAAGGAAAACATGGCAGCCAAATTGCACAGGAAAGAAATCTCAAGCAGGAATGTGATGGCTTTTCGGACATCCTGCCATCCCTGTGGGAAAGGAAATCTCATGATACCAAATGAAAATACCCTGTTTATACGAATGCTTGTGGTTTTATTTAGTTTTACTCCGATGGGATATGGAGGAGAACAAAACCTGTACATTTACAGTAGTCATGAGTATCTTTCACTTTCTCCAAGTTGTTTCCATTAATTTAGATTGAAAGAAGTTTTTTCTTTTGTCTCCAGAGACCTTTGGAAACCAACGTACAGACGTTGATAGGCTAGATGTGAAGTTAATATCATTCATACAACTAATCTGTCAAAATGGAGGCTTCAGGTAGTAATGGGTCTCTTTTATGTTGGATGGAAATTGAATAAGCACACTCCTTCTCTCTTTAACTTCCATAACACTATTTGTACAGATTCTGAACAACATATACCCAACTGAAGACTGGAAGCCTTTTATTTAACTACAAAGAACCTGTAAACAGAACAATTTTGTGACCGTACAATTTAACGACGTTTCCATGTGGTTTTTGCACTTTATTCTCACCAAATTATGCAAGCAGAGGTTACACTTTTCTGCTTAAGTTAAATGTCCCTTTCCTAACTCTTGTGGTTAAAAATCTTCATAATTAGTACTACAAAAAATTGTTTTAATGTTAAACATATTGGAATACAGAAGAGGTGTAAGAACTTTACATTTAAAAAACCCTGAGTGATCTTTAATTGCACTTTATCCATTTTTTAAAGCTAATTCAAATCTGGTTACCATCAAATAAGAAAAATGTACTGATTTGTCTTTAGTTATGGTCCAACAGGTTTAATTGGAAGCACACTAGCTTTCAGAGCACCATTTCTTCATCAGGTGGTTGTGGAGGACACAATTGTATGACACAGAATTTATAGCAAAAGTTTACAGTGTGATGTAACTGAAATTATACACTGAAAAATACCTTGATTGTTTGTTGAGTCTTTCATCTGTTCGAATACCATGATAATTTCACTTCTTTCACATATAAACACAAAACTTTTCTTCAAAAGTTACATTCTCAGGTTAACTGTAACAATTGGTGTTAGCCAGCCAATAGGTTGAAGGTGTTAGCCCCCTGTGTTCTCTATCTGTGCCATAATGTTTAGACTGATTCTAATCTAAAAAGTGAGATAACAAGTCTTACATGAACACATGCAGTTTTTGAGCATAGTACAATGTAACTCTGCAAGATTCTTGAACTAGTTTGTACTATACACTGCAATATTTTCCATGATACCTTGAGTTAAATGTTAAATAGTACAAGAAATTGTACCATATGTCATCTTGCAAGATTCAAGAGTCCTCAAGGAAAGAAAACTGCAACTGTCATTTAAAATTAGAGTTGTGTTAGATCTTATCTGGCTACTTCTTGAAAGAGAAAGTAAGGACTGCAGATGCTGGAGATCAGAGCTGAAAATGTGTTGCTGGACTCAAAGCCCTCCGCTTCTTCCTTTCCCGGCGTACCAACCAGTACCCTTCCACTGACACCCTCCTTCGACTGACTGAACTGGTCCTCACTCTGAACAACTTCTCTTTCCAATCCTCCCACTTCCTCTAAACCAAAGGAGTAGCCATGGGCACCCACATGGGCCCCAGCTATGCCTGCCTCTTCGTAGGATATGTGGAACAGTCCATCTTCCGCAGCTACACTGGCGCCACCCCTCACCTTTTCCTCCACTATATCGATGACTGTATCGACGCTGCCTCGTGCTCCCACGAGGAGGTTGAACAGTTCATCCACTTTACCAACACCTTCCACTCCAACCTCAAATTTACCTGGACCATCTCAGACTCCTCCCTCCCCTTCCTTGACCTCTCCATTTCTATCTCGGGCGACCGAATCAACACGGACATTTACTATAAACCGACCAACTCCCACAGCTACCTAGACTACACGTCCTCCCACCCTGCCCTCTGTAAAAACACCATCCCATATTCCCAATTCCTTCGTCTCCGCCGCATCTGCTCCCAGGAGGACCAGTTCCAATACCGAACAACCCAGATGGCCTCTTTCTTCAAAGACCGCAATTTCCCGCCAGACGTGGTCGACGATGTTCTCCACCGCATCTTCTCCACTTCCCGCTCCTCCGCCATTAAGTCCTGTCCCTCCAATCGCCACCAGGACAGAACCCCACTGGTCCTCACCTACCACCTCACCAACCTCCATATACATCGTATCATCCGTCGTCATTTCCGTCACCTACAAACGGACCCCACCACCAGGGATATATTTCCCTCCCCTCTTCTATCAGCATTCCAAAAAGACCACTCCCTCCATGACTACCTCATCAGGTCCACACCCCCCACCAACCCAACCTCCACTCCCGGCACCTTCCCCTGCAACCGCAAGAAATGCAAAACTTGCGCCCACACCTCCCCCCTTACTTCCCTCCAAGGCCCAAAGGGATCCTTCCATTTCGGCCACAAATTCACCTGCACCTCCGCACACACCATTTACTGCATCCGCTGCACCCGATGTGGCCTCCTCTATATTGGGGAGACAGGCCGCCTACTTGCGGAACGTTTCAGAGAACACCTCTGGGACACCCGGACCAACCAACCCGACCACCCCGTGGCTCAACACTTCAACTCCCCCTCCCACTCCAGCAAGGACATGCAGGTTCTTGGACTCCTCCATCGCTAGACCATAGCAACACGACGGCTGGAGGAAGAGCGCCTCATCTTCTGCCTAGGAACCCTCGAACCACAAGGGATGAACTCAGATTTCTCCAGTTTCCTCATTTCCCCTCCTCCCACCTTGTCTCCGTCCCAACCCTCGAACTCAGCACCACCTTCCTAACCTGCAATATTCTTCCTGACCTCTTCGCCCCCATCCCCACTCCGGCCTATCACCCTCACCTTAACCTCCTTCCACCTATCGCATTTCCAACACCTCTCCCCCAAGTCCTTCCTCGCTACCTTTTATCTTAGCCTACTTGGCACACTTTCCTCATTCCTGAAGAAGGGCCCATGCCCGAAACGTCGATTCTCCTGCTCCTTGGATTATGCCTGACCTGCTGCGCTTTTCCAGCAGCACATTTTCAGCTACTTCTTGAAAGAACCATGCAACTTTGTTGTCAAACCATATTATGATGGAACTTATATTTATATTTATTTAAGTTTTTAAGGCGGTCCATTTCATGAGAATTATCTGCAGCGGACTAAGAAAACTGGAAATCATCATAATTTATCCATGTTTAGAATTCAAAATTTCTCCAGAATAAAATTGGCTTTTTAAGGGGGATCTAATAGTTACAGTCTATCTTTCACCCACGAAGTGGATATGTGTTTTAAATGCTGTCAGAGACTTCAATGCATGTTTTCCATAGGTTTTTGTTTCCATTTTCTTTGGAGAAAACTTTGAAGTAAATTCACCTTTATTATTATCCATGCCGTTGAAATTTGAATCCCTGATGTGGAGGTGCCGGTATTAGATGGAGTGGACAAGGTCAGAAGTCACATGACACAAGGTTATAGTCCAACAGGTTTATTTGATTCACAAGTTTTTGGAGCACTGCTTCTTCCTCAGGTGAAGTCAGATGAAGATTTCACCTGACGAAGAAGCAGGCTCTGTAAGCTTGTGATTTCAAATAAACTTGTTGAACTATAACCTGGTATTGTGTGACTTCTGAAATTTGAATCAGTTAAATATATTGAGCAGTGATACTCTTAAATAATAATTGTCTATTAAAATTGCTACATCTGTAGTAGTTTTAATTCACAATCTATAGATAATCTGATGAATTTAGGTAGACCTGAATAAAATTTGTCCTTTATCATGAGCAGAGCTATTGTGTAAAATCTGTTCTGCAAAATATTTACAAAAAGACAGCCATTTAGATCTTCTTGATTCACTGGAGAAAAAGCGCATTGGAAAGATTTGGAAGATCAGTGAAGCTTAAACTGCAGACTACCCTCTTTGCTGTACTGCCCCAGGGGTTTGCAGATTGCAACAGACTTTCCCACTGGCAGTGGTTGTGCTGAAATGACAGTCTGATGATGAATCCAGTCACTGATCTTGACTACTGAGCCTTGCAGAGTTTTTTTGTGACTGATGAGCTGGTTTGATCAACCTGACAGCTACCCAGGCTCCGAGATCCATTCTGCTGGAACTCAGTGCCCTACCTTGTCAGATTGCTAACAGACCCTTGACACATACTTTCTGGGTGTATTTCCATGAATATTATAAAAGCAGACTTTACAGTGTAAATGTTATCTCATTTCCAAGGGTGCAATTTTAAAATGACATATCATTTTAATGGCAATCATTAGTGGAAATGAAAATGCTCTTGTTTAATTTATTTTTTGGTGCTCTGATTTCACTAAGTTTTACCATCCAAGGACCAGTTAACTGCATTATACAGGTTAAGGGCGATAGCTTAAGAATTGGACAGTTAACTAATTTTTAAACACCATTGATAGATTAAAACATGAACATTCAATATTGATTGAAATATATTTGTAAAATTTAGACACAACACAGAAAATATTACACTTTGCAAAGAAGATGTAATTTTTGTGTAGACTAATTTGCAGACAGTGAACACAAAATGGTAGATTTTACCTGAATTAAAATGTAAATTGATGTGGTAGAAAATTGGCAGAAAACATTTCTCTTAATTTCGATTTGTATTAGCTTTAGAGGCTGCTGATTTTGTATCACACATTTTAAACTACACTGCAAAGTCAAAATCAACTGTTCAAAACATTGTTAATCTGCTCATCTGCAATTTATGTTACAATTGCCTGACTGTTAACTTTTAATTGCTTGGTGGCTGTGGTATTCTGCAATGATATCATTCAAGCAAATTGAGCTGGACACACAGGCCACAGTTGAAATTGTAACCTGGTCCTTTGGGAGTGATGGAAGTCTGCACAAGGTTGCTAGAAAAGTGACAAAATGTTTCCCCTATATCTTTCCTCTGATTTGGTGGTATGATCAAGGGCTCAAACTATAAATGAACAAAGAACAAAGAAAATTATAGCACAGGAACAGGTCCTTCAGCCCTCCAAGGCTGCGCCAATCCAGATCCTCTATCTAAACCTGTTGTCTGTTTTCTAAAGATCTGTATCCTTCTGCTCCCCGTCCATTCATGTATATGTCTAGATACATCTTAAATTGCGCTGTCGTGCTTGCCTATACCACCTCTGCTGACAATGTGTTCCAGGCACCCACCGTCTTCTGCGTAAAGAACTTTCCACGCATATCTCCCTTAAACTTTTCCCCTCTCACCTTGAACTCATGATCCTTAGTCATTGAGTCCCCCACTCTGGGGAAAAAACTTTTTGCTATCCACCCTGTCTATACCTCTCATGATTTTGTAGACCTCAATCAGGTCCCCCTCAATCTCCGTCCTTGTAATGAAAATAATCCTAATCAACTCAACCTCTCTTCATAGATAGCCTCCTCCATTACAGGCAACATTCTGGTGAACCTCCTCTGCACCCTTTCCAATGCATCCACATCCTTTCGGTAATGCAACGGCCAGAATTGTATGCAATATTCCAAATGTGGCTGAACCAAAGTCAAATGCAACATGGCCTGCCAACTCTTGTACTCAATACCCTGTCTAATGTAGGAAAGCATGCCATATGCCTTCTTGACCAATATCGACCTGTCGTGCCACCTTCAAGGTACAATGGGTGCAAACACCCAGATCTCTCTGTACATCAGTTTTCCCCAGGGCTTTTCCATTTACCATATAGTTCGCTCTTGAATTGGAACTTCCAACATGCATCACTTGGCATTTGTCTGGATAAAACTCCATCTGCCATTTCTCTGCCCAACTCCGCAATCTCTCTATATTCTGTTGTATTCTCTGACAGTCCCCTTCACTATCTGCTACTCCACCAACCTTAGTGTCATCTGAAAACTTGCTAATCGGACCTCCTATATCTTCCTCAGGATCATTTATGTATATCATAAACAACAGTAGTCCCAGCACGGATCTCTGTGGAATACCACCTGGTTACAGTTCTCCATTTTAAGAAACTTCTTTCCACTACTACTCTCTGTCTTCTGTTGTCCAGTCAATTCTAGTTAGTACACCCTGGACTCCATGCGACTTTACTTTCTCCATCAGCCTACCGTGGGGAACCTCATCAAATGCCTTACTGAAGTCCATTTATATGACATCTACTGCCCTTCCCTCATCAATCAACTTTGTCACTTCCTCAAAGAGTTCTATTCAGTTGGTAAAACATGATCTTCCCTGCACAAAACCATGTTGCCTATCATTGATAAGCCTATTTTCTTCCAAATGGGAATAGATCCTACCTCTTAGTATTGTCTCCAGCAGCTTCCCTAACACTGACATTAAGCTCACCGGTCTATAATTACCTAAATTATCCCTGCTACCTATCTTAAATAGGGGACAATGTTAGCAATATTCCAGTCCTCCGGGAACTCCCCCATGTTCAACATGCTGCAAAGATATCTGTTAAGTCCCCAGCTATTTCCTTTCTCGCTTCCCTCAGTAACCTAGGATAGATTCCGTCCAGACCTGGGAACATGTCCTTCTAAATGCTTTTTCGAATACCCAACAATTTCTTCCTCTTTATGCCGACTTGACCTAGAGTAATCAAACCACTATACCTAATCTCAACATCCATCATGTCCCTGTCCTCAGCGAATACCAATGCAAAGTACTTGTAAAAAATCTCACCCATTTTCTCTAACTCCACACATAATTGCCCTCCCTTGTTCTTGAGTGGGCCAATCTTTTCTCTAGTTACCCTCTTGCTTCTTATATATGAATAAAAGAATTTGGGATTTTCCTTAACCCTGTTTGCTAAAGATATTTCATGACCTCTTTTAGCCCTCTTAATTGCTCGATTCAAATTGGTCCTACTTTCATGATATTCTTCCAAAGCTTCATCTGTTTTTAGTTGCCTAGACCTTATGTATGCTTCCTTTTTCCTCTGAGCTAGTCTCACAATTTCACCTGTCATCCATTGGTTCCCTAATTTTACCATTTCTATCTCTCATTTTCACAGGAACATACTGTCCTGTACTCTAATCAACCTCTCTTTAAAAGCCTCACACATATCAAATGTGGATTTACCTTCAAACAGCAGCTTCCAATCCACATTCCCCAACTCCTGCCGAATTTTGTTATAGCTGGCCTCACCTCAATTTAGCACTCTCCCTTTAGGACCACTCTCGTCTTTGTCCATGAGTATTCTAAAACTTACGGAATGGTGATCACTATTCCCAAAATAATCCCCTACTGAAACTTCAACGCCTGGCCAGGTTCATTCCCCAACACCAGGTCCAGTATGGCCCCTTCGCTGGTTGGTCTATTTACATACTGCTCTGTAAAATCCTCCTGGATGCTTCTTACAAATTCTGCTCCATCTAGACCTTTAACACTAAGTAAATCTCAGTCAATGTTGGGAAAACTTAAATCACCTATCACCGCCACCCTGATGCTCCTCCATCTTTTGATAATCTGTTTCCATATTTGTAACTCTATTTCACAATCGCTGTTGGGAGACCTGTAGTACAATCCCAACATTGTTATCACCCCCTTTCTATTTCTGAGCTCTGCCCATATTGCCTCACTGCTTGGGTCCTCCATAATGCCCTCCTTCAGCACAGCTGTGATATCCTCTCTGACCAGTGATACAACTCCTCCACCCCTTTTACCTCCCTTTCTATTCCACCCAAAGCATCGAAATCCTGGGATATTTAGCTGCCAATCATGCCCTTCTTTCAACCAAGTCTCAGTAATAGCAATAATAGCATACTCCCAGGTACTAATCCAAGCCCTAGGTCCATCTGCCTTGCCTACTACACTTCTCGCATTAAAATAAATGCACCTCAGACCACCAATCTCTTTGCGTTCGTCATCGCTCCCTGCCTACTCTTCCCCTTAGACATGATCTCGTTCCTTACAGGCTTTAGTTACTAGCTCCTTTCTGTCCACCTGCCTCCTTCATTTGGTTCCCGTCCCCCTGCCACAATATTTCAAACCCTCCCAAAAAGCGTGAGCAAAAGCACCCCCAAGGACATTTGTTCCAGTCCTGCCTAGTGTAGATCATCAGATTTGGAATAGTCCCACCTCCCCCAGAATTGGACCCAATGTCCCAAAAACCTGAACCCCTCCCTCCTGCACCATCTCTCAAGCCACACATTCATCCTACCAATTCATTCATTTCTACTCTGACTAGCAAATGACACTGGTTGCAATCCTGAGATTACTACCTCTAAAGTTCTACTTTTTAACTTGGCTCCTATCTCCCTAAGTTCTGCCTGTAGAACCTCATCCCATTTATTACCCATATCATTGGTACCTATATGGACGATGACAACTGGCTGTTCACCCTCCCCCTTCTGAATGTTCTGCAACCGATCCGAGATATCCCTGACCCGTGCGCCTGGGAGGCAACATTCCATTCAGGAGTCTCATGTTCATCACAAAACCACCTATTTACTCCCCTTATAATTGAATCTGCTATGACTATAGCCCTTCCACTCTTTTTCCCATCCTGTACAGCAGAGCCAGCAACGGTGCCATGTACCTGGCTACTGCTGCCACCTGGGAGGCAACATACAATTCAAGAGTCTCGTTTTCTACCACAGAACCACCAATTGAAACCCCTTACAATTGAATTTCCTATGTCCATAGCCCTTTCACTCTTTTCCCACCCTTCTGTGGAGCAGAGCCAGCAGTGCCATGAACCTGGCTACTGCTGCCTTCCCCTGGTGAGACATCTCCCCCAACAGTATCCAAAACGGTATACCTATTTTGGATGGAGATGACTGCAGGGGACACCTGCAATGCTTTCATGCTCTTTCTCTACCTTTTATTACGCATTCCCTTTCTCCCACAGCAATCCTAATCTGCAGTGTGACTAATTCACGAAACATGCTATCCACAACCTCCTCAGCATCGCAGATGCTCCAAAATGAGTCCATCTGCAGATCAAGAGCTGTCATGCAGTCTTACAATAGCTGCTACTGGACGCACTTCCTGCATGAGCCATGGCCCTGAGCTCCCACATTGAGCAAGACGAGCATTACACGGATCTGAGATCACCTGCTATTTTTAATCTTAAACTTACCTTAGTCAAACTATAATATCAAATAAAAGATAAATGAAAAGAAGGAAAAAAAAGAAAACTTTTCACCAATCACATGATAAAAAAGAAATAGAAAACCTTACCTTATCAACAGATCACAGTTTTTTTTGGTTCGAGGAGGAGGTTGGGTGGGAAACACTAGACTTGTAGTATCTCAGCTTCAGCCACTGCTCAAATATATCGGTTCGCTCGCCTTCCCAGAGTGCAATTCGACTGCTCCCACTCAGGTCCTTGCTCTCACTGCTCCCACTGCTGCTGCAAAATGAAGGCCGAATGTTATCAAAGAAATGGAAAGTTGCCTAAAATGGAAGTGTGACTTAATAGAGCATAGAACAGTGAAACACAAGAACCGGCCCTTTGGCCGAACATTTCTTTAGAATATTGTCATTCTAAACAAATCTCATTTGCCTCATCATTGTCCATATCCTTCTATTCCCTCCCTATTCATGTGTCTGTCTGAATACCTCTAAAATGTTGCCTTTGTATCTGCTACGATCACCATCCCTGGCAATGTGTTCCAGGCACCCAACCCCCTCGGCATGAAAAAGAATTGCCTTGCACGACTCCTTTAAACTTTTTCCCTCCTACTTTAAACCTTTCAAGCCTAGGAAAAAGACGCCATCCACCCTATCCATAAATTTATAGACTTCTATCAAGTTGCCCATCAGCCTCTGACACTATCAAAAACAACTCAAATTATCCAATCTCTCCTTTATTGCTAATACTCTCCAATCCAGGCAATATCCGAGAAAAACACTTTTGCACCATCTCCAAAGTCTCCACATCCTTCTTATAGTGTAGCAACCAGAACTGTGCACAATACTCCAAATGTGGCTTAATATATATGATTACAGCTGCAATCTATACAGCTGCAACATGACTTACCAACTTTTATACTCGATGCTCCAACCAAAGAAGGCAAATATGTTTCCTTTTAACAGCTAATCCACTTATTTTACCACTTTCAGGGAGCTATGGACTTGCACCCAAAGATCTCCCTGGAAATCAATGCTCCTGTGTCATGCCATTTCCTGTACACTTTCTTTCAGCATTTGACCTCACAAAATGTATCATCTCACACTTGTCTGGATTGAACTCCAACCACCATTTTTCTACCAAAATGTCTGACTCATCTATATCCTGCTGTATTCTTTGACAACCTTCCTCACCATCCACAATTCTACCAATTTTCATGTCAGCTGCAGACTTACGAATCAGACCATCTGCAATTTCATCCAAATTGTTATAATTATTATAAATAACAGAGTTCCCAGCGCTGATCCTTCTGGAATGCAATTGACTACAGACTTCCAGTTAAAATAAATCCTCCATAATTACACTCTGTCTTCTCTGAATAAGCCAATATCTTTTCAGCATACCAACTCATCATGGATCCCATGTGACTTAATCATCCAGTCCAGCCTGTCATGAGGGATCTTGTCAAATGCAGACAACAGCCACTGCCCTACCCTCATCAATCACCTTCATCACTTTCTCAAGAAACTCAATCAAACTTGTGAGACAAGACCTCCCCTGCACAAAGCCATGATGACTACCACTAATAAACCATTCTTCTTCAAATGCAGGGAAATCCTTTCCAAATAATCTTCTCCGGTAATTTCTCTAACACTGTAAAGCTCAGTGGCCTATAATTTCCTAGATTATCTAAGTTGCCCTTCTTGAACAAAGGAATAAAACTGGCAATTCTCCAATGTTCTGGGACTCCACCTGTGCTGAAAGGGGATACGAAGGTCAATGCCCCAGCAATCTCCTCCCCTTCCTCCCCATCAGGCCCCAGAGACTTAGCTACCTTAATGTTTCTACCTTCTTAATCTCAACATTTCTAGGTAATCAGCATACCCCTCCCTTAATTTTAACATCATCTATGTCCTTCTTGATGAAAGCTGATACAATAAGGAATTCATTTATTTCCTCTGGCTCCATGCATAAAGTACACATGCTTCCTTTCGCTTTCTGATTAACCTTTCAATATTTCTTGTCATCCAGCATTCCCAAATATTGCCATTTTTATCTTTTATTCTCACATGTTGGTCCTGAACTCTGATCAACTGGCCTTTTTAAAACAAAATCCCTCGTGTCAGGCGTGGATTTACTCTCAAGCAGCCTCCTCCAAGCTAATTTCTCTAATTCCAGCCAAATATTGTTGTAATTGGTATTCACCAAGTTTGCACTTTCACTCATGTTCTAGTTTTATCCTTTTCCATAACTTTCTTCAAAATTACGGAATTATTATCAAAATACTCACCTGCTGAAGCCACCATCACCTGGCCGGGTTCATTCCCAATACAAGGTCTAGTACGACCCTTTCCTTGGTTGAACTATCTCCATATTATATCAAGAAATCCTCCATGATGCACCTAACAAATTCTGCCTCATCTCAGTCTCTTGAACTAAGGGAGTTCCAATCTATAGAGGAGAAGTTAAAATCACGCACGACAACACTGCTGTTATTTTTACAGCTTTCCACGATTTGTTTGCATGTCTGTTTCCCAATGTCCTACTCGCTATTGGGAGACCGATAATAAAACCCCATTATTGTGATTGCACATCTTCTTATTCCTGAGTTCGACCTATGTGGCCTCGCTGGATTAGCCCTCCAAAATGTATCCTCTCAGAATGCTATGACTTTCTCCTAAATCAGTAATTCAACTCCTCCATCCCTTTTACATCCCTCTTTATCTTGCCGAAAATATCTAAACCCTGGAATATTAAATTGCCAGTCCTACTCTTTTTTCAACCAAGTTTCACCAATGGCCACCACACTATAGTCCCTTGTATAAATCCAGGTGCTAAATTAATCTGCCTTACCTGTTATATGACCTGTTGTGCAACGAACCAGAATTGATCAGGGACCTCGAAATGAAGGAGCCATTGGGAAGTAGTGGCCAAAATACAATAAGCTTCAATCTGCAATTTGAGAGGGAGAGGGTACAATTGGAATATTTCTGTTGAATAAAGGGAACTATGGAGCTATGAGGGAGGAGCTGGCCAAAGGTCAATGGTGCAATACCTTAGCAGGGATGACAGTGGAGGAACAATGGTGGATATTTCTGTGTATAATGCAGAAGATGCAGGATCAGTTCATTCCAAAAAGGAAGAAAGATCCTAGGAGGAGGCATAGGTGGCCGTGGCTGACGAGGGAAGTTAAGAAACATATAAAGTTAAAAGTGAAAAAATATAATATAGTAAAGATAAGTGGGAAAACGGAGGACTGGGAAGCTTTTAAAGAACAACAGAGGATTACTAAGAAGGAAATATGCAGAGAAAAAATGAGGTATGAAGGTAAACTGGCCAAAAATAGAAAGGAGGATAGTAAAAGTTTTTTTAGGTATGTGAAAGGCAAAAAAATGGTTAAGACTAAAATTGGGCCCTTGAAGACAGAAACAGGGGACTATATTACGGGGAACAAAGAAATGGCAGAAGAATTGAATAGCTACTTCAGATCTGTGTTCACTGGGGAAGACACAAGCAATCTCCCTGAGGTAACAGTGGCTGAAGACCTGAACTGTAGGGAATTTGTAATTGCCAGGAATTGGTGTTGGAGAGACTGTTAGATCTGAAGGTTGATAAGTCCCCGGGGCCTGATGGTCTACATCCCAGGGTACTGAAGGAGGTGGTTCGAGAAATCGTGGATGCGTTGGTGATTATTTTCCATGGTTCGATAGATTCGGGATCAGTTCCTGTGGATTGGAGGGTGGCTAATGTTGTAAAAATTTTTAAGAAAGGTGGGAGAGAGAAAGCAGGAAATTATAGACCAGTTAGTCTGACCTCAGTGGTGGGAAAGATGCTGGAGTATATTATAAAGGATGCAATTACGACGCATCGTAATTGCATCGTATGTTGACTGATCATCCTTAATCAGTATCCTGTTCCTGCATTATGTCCATAACCCTTGATTCCACAATCCTTGAGAGCTCTATCCAACTCTTTCTTAAATGAATCCAGAGACTGGGCCTCCACTGCCCTCTGGGGTAGAGCATTCCACACAGCCACCACTCTCTGGGTGAAGAAGTTTCTCCTCATCTCTGTCCTAGTAACAGGATAGATCAGAGTCAGCATGAATTTATGAAGGGGAAATCATGCTTGACTAATCTTCTGGAATTTTTGAGGATGTAACTCTGAAGATAGACGAGGAAGATCCAGTAGATGTCGTGTACCTGGACTTTCAGAAAGCTTTTGATAAAGTCCCACATAGGAGGTTAGTGAGCAAAATTAGGGTGTATGGTATTGGGGGAAAGTACTAACTTGGATTGAAAGTTGGTTGGCTGACAGGAAACAAAGAGTAGTGATAAACGGCTCCATTTCGGAATGGCAGGCAGTGACCAGTGGGGTACCGCAGAGATCAGTGCTGGGATGGCAGCTTTTTACAATATATATTAATGATGTGGAAGATGGTATTAGTAATAAGCTGGGTGGCACAGTGAAATGTGAGGAGGATGTTAGGAGATTACAGGAGATTACAGGGTGACCTGGACAGGTTAGGTGAGTGGTCAGATGCATGGCAGATGCAGTTTAATGTGGATAAATGTATGGTTATCCACTTTGGTGGCAAGAACAGGAAGGCAGATTACTACCTAAATGGAATCAATTTAGGTAAAGGGGCAGTACAGAGAGATCTGGGTGTTCTTGTACAGCAGTCAATGAAGGTAAACATGCAGGTACAGCAGGTAGTGAAGAAGGCTAATAGCATGCTGGCCTTCATAACAAGAGGGATTGAGTATAGAAGCAAAAAGATTCTTCTGCAGCTGTACAGGGCCCTGGTGAGACCACACCTGGAGTATTGTGTGCAGTTCTGGTCTCCAAATTTGAAGAAAGACATTCTTGCTATTGAGGGAGTCAGCGTAGGTTCACAAGGTCAATTCCTGGAATGGCGGGAATACCTTGCACTGAAAGACTGGAGCGACTGGGCTTGTATACCCTTGAGTTTAGAAGCCTGAGAGGGGATCTGATTGGGACATATAAGATTATTAAAGGATTGGACACTCTGGAGGCATGCAACATGTTTCCGCTGATTGGTGAGTGCCGAACCAGAGGACACAGCTTAAAAATACGGGGTAGACCATTTAGGACAGAGATGAGGAGAAACCTTTTCACCCAGAGAGTGGTGGCTGTGTGGAATGCTCTGCTCCAGAGGGCAGTGGAGGCCCAGTCTCTGGATTCATTTAAGAAAGAGTTGGATAGACCTCTCAAGGATTGTGGAATCAAGGGTTTTGGAGATAAGGCAGGAACAGGATACTGATTAAGGATGATCAGCCATGATCATATTGAATGGTGGTGCAGGCTCGAAGGGCAGAGTGGCCTACTGCTGCACCTATTGTCTATTGTCATACTCCAGGCATTAAAATAAATACATTTCACACCAGTGGTCCTGCCATGTTCATTAACCTGGACCTGCGTGTTCTTCCTATTAGACTTACTTGAATTAACCTCTACCTCTCCCTCAATCATTGCACATGCTGACCTACTGCTCTGATCTCCACACCTCCCCTCCACCTCAACACATTCATTGAAACCCTCCTAAGTGGCACGAGCAAACCTTCCTACAATCTTAGGTGGAAGTGACCTTCTTGTACAGGTCCCTCCTGCTGTGGAAGAAATCCCAATGATCCAGGTATCTGAAGCCCTCCCTCCCAGTCTAGCTATTCAGCCACACATTCAACTGTATTATCTTCCTAATTCTGATGGCATTAGCATGTGACACAGAGAGTAATCCTTAGAATACAGCCCTGGAGGACCTGCTTTTTGACTTTCTACTGACTCACTTTGCAGGACCTCACCTGTCTTTCTGCCTCGGATTTTAGTACCAATATGGACCACAACGTCTGGCTGCTCTCAACATTTAAAATTAATAAGGGATTTGATAGTTTCAAAAACAAAATAAATTGCTCGGCAAAACAAAATTTAAAAATTAAGGACTATAAAACTAAGATAGTCATTAATAAATTCAATTAGAAATTCAGCTAAAACTACTTTGTCCAGAGAGTGACATGCTATCATATGAATCAAATGAGTTGAAGAGAATCAATATATTTTATGGAAAGACAGATAGGCATAGGCTGAAAAGTGATATGCAAATTCTGTAAAGTAAAATAAAGTCTGATAAGAAGAAGATATGTAACTTTAAGTTACGTTTATATTTTGTTTTTATGTGTCAAGAAAATGAAGATACAAGTCATTCTTTAGATTTCATTTGTGAGCCTGGGCTATGGTACCACTTTCGCCTAGTTGATTTTAACCTCACTGCGAATCCTCTTGCAAGGATGCCTACCTTGAAGAAGTTCTCCTCATCTCTCTACAAAGATCTCAGTGAGTCTCTCTCTCACTGCAACCCCCAGGTCATCTCCTCTGCCCTAAAACTCTTCAACCATGTCCTGACTTCACCAGTTTCCTCATTTCCCCTCCCCCCCACCTTACCCCAGTTCCAACCTTCCAGCTCAGCACCATCCTCATAACCTATCCTACCTGTCAATCTTCCTTTCCACCTATCCACTCCACCTTCCTCTCCGACCTATCACCTTCATCCCACCTCCATCCACCTATTGCACTCTTAGCTACCTTCTCCCCAGCCAACCCCCCCCCCCCCTCCCATCCTACTTATCTCTCCACCTTGTGGCTCCCTGCCTCATTCCTGACGAAGGACTTTTGTCTAAAACATCAATTTTCCTGCTTCTCGGATGCTGCCTGACCTGCTGTTCTTTTCCAGTGCCACTCTGATCTTGATTGTGGTACCAAAGAGTCAGGGTGTCTCTTTTGTTTATATTTTAATGAGTTTAATGAGCTTTGGCTTGGAGAGCTCGGGAGATTAACAGCTCAATGCATTCAGAAATAAAAGTGCTTAAAAGAAAACAAAATAAGACAGATGCTGAAAATCAGAAATAAATACAGAAAATGCAGGAGATACTGAGCAGATCTGGCAGCATTTGTGGATGGAAACAGAGTTGCCAATTTGAGTTTGGCATATCTGATCTTTGGAAGAAAAAGCTATTTCTCTCTCCAGAGATGCTGCAAGAAAGCAAAGTAAAGCCGAGGAAGATAAATCCAGTGGTACAAAGAGGAATCCAGAAGGTCAGTCAATATTTGTACGGATGCATCAGACTGGAGATAGTTCAGCTGAGTTTTGGGAATTGATAGGTTTGTTCTGGCAGTTAAAAGTATTAATGAATTCAGTTCTCAGATTATTTCAGGTGACTCAAGGAGAGAAAGAAATTAAAGGGAAAAAAAACATTCAGTGACCGTGCAAACATTTGCTGTGAGGAAATTGAGTCTGAGCAAGGTGTCTCAAAGTGGTGATAGTGCTTAATCCTCACTGATTTTGGGTAGTTTTTAAGGACCATGCTGAGGCAAAATCGGAACATGAGAGCTTGAACCATTATCCAATGTCCAATCTTTTGTCTTGTGTAATACTGTTTCAATGGTTTCCTATTTGGTAAATGTTTAATCTCTTTGTAAAAATGCACTAGTGACATCTTGTACAAGCCTAACCTCCAAATTAAAAAAAAAGCTAGGATTTAAAATACAAGATTTCACTCCGGGGTCCAACTTATTCAGTAGTAAAATCAGCTGAGATCAGAATAGGTGGGAAGGGATTCTTTTATATCATAAATACTAATGTGAAGTGGGTGAATTGAATTACCTGTTTCAGTGCTGCACGTCCAATGCACTCCTATGTCAGAAACACTGGGCTGAATATTCTGAGGGGCAAGGTGAGGCTGACTTTGTGATGAAAACCTGATCCTGATCCTTCACTTGTCATTGGTAAGGACTGCTCAGCAATTTTCCCTTCTGCTCTCGGCTTAATCATGCTCTCGGCCTTTGTTCCTGATGAAGGGCTTTTGCCCGAAACGTCGATTTTCCTGCTCCTCAGATGCTGCCTGTACTGCTGTGCTTTTCCAGCACCACTCAATTCTAGAATCTGGTTTCCAACATCTGCAGCCCTTGTTTTTACCCTTTCAGCTTAATCATGAGGCCAGCGATTCTGAAGCCTCAGGAGGGCAACTAGGGGATGTTAACACATTCACAATGTTACTGGACTAGTAACCCAGAGATCAAGGATAATGCTCTGGAGGCATGGATTCAAATCCCACCACAGCAACAAATTGGATTTCAATTAATAAATAAAGGTAGTCATCACGAACTCGTTGTCAATTGTTGTGAAGGTCCATTTTGTTTGCTAATGTCATTTAGGTCGAAAAAGAAATATTGTTTTTGCCTGGTTTAATCCACATGTGACTCAGAATTGTGGTAGGCTCTAAATTGCCCACCAGAAAGACCAACAAGATATTCGAATGATAAATAAAATTACTTACAACAATCATGTTGACATCCCATGTAATAAAGATATTAAAGAGAGGTGGTCACTGCCATTTGTATGCAAGCCTCAAGCACTCAAACTATATATAAACAGCTGCTTCCAGGCAAATTGCATCTTGTCATCTCTGTCATGGGTAACCTGACTAGGGCAAAGCTGAACAGGTCAGAGCAAGTTCTGTTGCTTGTGCATTTACATGGTTGGCCAGGATTCCCTCTGGGGAAACAATGTACACTTCAGAAATTGGTCCAGGGACATTCTTTGGGAAAGCTAAGACATGCTTTGCTAGAGATGAAGTTATCCTTTGGGAAAAGTTAAATGCCCTTTGACATTGTTTGTGTGTTAAAAAGTGCTTAAGCATTGGAATGGGAAGAAAGCACGGACTGCAGATGCTGAAGATCAGAGTCAAGACAGGGATGCTGGAAAAGCACAGCAGGTCAGGCAGTATCCGAGGGACAGGAGAATCCTGCTCCTTGGCTGCTGCATGACCTGCTGTGATAAGCACTGGAACGTCAAGCTGTCCAGGTTTTCAAAGAATTCAATTCTGTTGGACTTTTTTTTTTAAATGTTTGACATTGGGAGAAAAAAAATCAGTGCTAGGTATTTGTATTCCTGCTGACTTAAGTCTCAAGTTTGTCATTTTAGTGCTGCAGGAATGAATTCCCAACCTATCATTTTGAGTTGGGTGCCTGTTAAGTGAACAGTTTGATTGCTGGCTGCAAGTACTTATAGAGTAGAAATATTTGGTTGCAAAGGAGATTTGTTGAAGAAATTTCAATGTAGTCATTTTTGTATTCAATCAGTGAGCTTCTTCTAAAAAAAATCATAAATAGACATGGGATGAAAAATTGGCAGTGTGTTAATTTTGGGAGTTTCATGGAGGATTTCTTTCTGTCAGCTCTAGCTTGTTATGTCATGCTGTTCTCTGCGACTCGCCTCATTATGTATGCGCCATGCCACACTGACACCCTGCTTGCACTGTCGTGCGTTTAACATTAGCAGAAGTACTTACCACCGTCAGGAACTCTCAAAATTCATGGCACTGATGCTAGATTCAAAAGTCAACCACGCAACAGCTTCTGTACTTCCAGCCAGGAGCTGTCTGTCACATTGCACATAGTGAGAGTGGAATAAATAAAGCTTCTGAGGGCACATATGTGGCATGGGTGATACTACTTTGCAAATGCAAACTTGGATTTTATAAACGTATCGCAATTTTAGTAATCACCTCATTGCCCTTTGTAACCAAACCTACAAGAATCAAGTAATACAAGATGTTATGTTAGAACCTGTTTAAGGGGGTTCTACCTTTTCCCTAATGCTATGCCTATCTTGACATTTTCAATGGGAGGAATACAGACTGGGAAGCCTTCAATGATTTAAAACATTAACTTGTATTCAACAACAGCAAAAATGAAGAAGAAAGAAAGGAATGAAAAAGTAACACAGTTGCATTTGCTTCTGGGAACAAATGGATTGCTTACGTTTCCAGTAATAAGAAATTTACAGCCAATCAATGATCACTGCATTCAGCTCATGTACTTTGGAACTGTCAATTCAATCTTGTTTGACCTGTTACACCTAATTCTGCACCATTCTATCACGCTGAAAGCAACGGTCTTTCTGCACAATATCCTCATCTTCCTTCTCGGAAGACTGCTGTAACTTTTGCACATTTTTAGCTTTCATCACATCCTTTCTTTACCTTCTCCATTTCTGCAGTGCATCCTTTAGAAAGTAATATATAAGTAAACCATCCTAAGTATGAGAACCTATCACTCCATGGCTGTGATGGAAGAATGGATTCCATTGCATCGATGCTCAGCCTCAATCAGGGGATTCTATAAGGGAAGTCAGCTGTGTTATGATCTGGTGCTCTGGACACACATTGCGTTGAACCTGTAACATTCTACACATGGAGAAAGCCAACTTTGTAGGCAATGCCTATTGTTTGGGCCGTAGCACTGATTAGATTAGATTAGATTTTTAGATTAGATTAGATTAGATTAGATTAGATTAGATTAGATTAGATTAGATTACTTACAGTGTGGAAACAGGCCCTTCGGGCCAACAAGTCCACACCGACCCGCCGAAGCGCAACCCACCCATACCCCTACCTTTACCCCTTTAACCTAACACTACGGGCAATTTAGCATGGCCAATTCACCTGACCCGCACATTTTTGGACTGTGGGAGGAAACCGGAGCACCCGGAGGAAACCCACGCAGACACGGGGAGAATGTGCAAACTCCACACAGTCAGTTGCCTGAGTCGGGAATTGAACCCGGGTCTACAGGCACTGTGAGGCAGCAGTGCTAACCACTGGGCCACCGTGCCGCCCACGGGAAACAAGGGAAACAAGATGAATGACGCAATGATCTTCAGCAAGAAACAATCTAACCATTGCACTTAAAATTTAATGGCATTACCATCGCTGAATCCCCCACTATTACCATGCTGGGGGTTACCATTGATCAGAAACTGATTTGAACTCCCCACACAACTACATTGGGTACAAAAGCAAGTCAGAAGCCCAGCAGCCGCAATAAGCAATTCTCTCTCTGATGCCCAAAGCCCATCCACTATCTCCAAGGCACAAGTCAGGAGTGTGATAGAATACTCCACAGCTACCTGGATGGGTGCAGCTCCAACAATACTTGAAGATTAACACTATCCAGGACAAAGCAGCCCGTTTGATTGGCATCACATCCTCATTCATCCACTCCCTCCACCATTGACATTCCACAAGATGCACTGCAGCATACACAATCCACAAGATGCACTGCAGAAATTCACTAAAGATCCTTAGACAACACCTTCTGAACCCATGACCAATTCCATCTAGAAGGACAAGAGAGGCAGGTACAAGGGAATACCACCACTTGCAAGTTCCCCTCCAAGCCACTCACTTTCCTGACTTGGACAAATATCACCGTTCCTTCACTGTTGCTGGGACAAAATCCTGGAAATATTTCCTTAATAGCATTGTGGGTCTACCCACAACACAGAGATAGTAGCGGTTCACGAAGGCAGTTCACCATCATCTTCTCCAGAGCAACTTGGAACACATAATAAATTCTGGCCCAGCCAGTATCATCCACATCCCATGATTGAATTTTTAAAAAGTGTGTAATCTTATACAAATTGCATAGGTGACAACATTGATGCATTTTAACCTTTAGTCGAGGATTATAAGATCCTACATAGTTCCAAAGTGTGATTCTTCATCACAGATGGTCAAATCAATAAGGCACTAATGACATGGACATGTGGACAAATAAGCCACTTGACGCTCATCAGAAAAATTCTTGCTTTCCCTTTACAAACTTGATTATAGAATCAGCTTTTTATTTCTCAACATTGGGAATCTTGTTTATCCAGTCTTGGCATATTTTTTCCCAACAGGAAAATTCAATTGGTCGTCTTCTGTTAACATGACTCCAGACCTCTGCTCATAGTAGATACTAGGTGAACTGACATGGGAAAAGAAGGGCATGATCGGTATGGGTTGACATGATTAAGTATTAAGTTGTCATAGTGGATAAAAAGGGCTATGAGGGTGAAAGAGGAGCGTAGACTGGCATGGCCAGAGAAAAGCCATAGGGAATTGATTGTTGGCATAGTATCGTAGGGACCATAATGGGCAAAGGGTGCTGAATGATGGGCATAGCCAAGCATGGAAAGTATGAAGGGTAATGGGGGTATGTCATGGGCATGAACTGGCATAGGAATGATGTGAGGTCATAGGTATTGCATAGACAGGTATAGGTCAGCGTGAGGGACCATGAATTTGGGTGGTGGGGGGGGGTGCTTGTGGGGATAGGAAACAAATTGGTAGTGTTTGAGTGAGTGTGTGTGTGGGTGTGGGTGTGGTGTAGGCTGAGGGCTTTTGCGTTTATTCACTTTTTAAATAAAAATTAGCACTATTGAGTGCCAGTGCAATCCCACACAGCCCAGCTACACATTCATTTCTAGGCCAGTTTTCCTTTCTCATGAAGGCTCCACAAACCAGGAGATGTCATGCTTTTTCCACTCCTGAACCAGGGACAAAAATTCAGGTTTTTTTATGTAGGTGTTGGAATACAAGGCTTGATGCTCAACACTAAATCCATTAGGAAAGAACAAAGAACAATACAGCACGGGAAAAGACCCTTTGGCCCTGCAAGCCTGCACCGACATGTTTTGCCCTTCCATACTAAATTTGTCTTCGTTTTCAGGATCCATATTTCTCTATTCCTTTCCTATTCATGTATTCATCCATATGCCTCTTGAATGCTGCTATTGTGTCTGCTTCCACCACCACCTCTGGCAACATGTTCCAGACACTCACCAACCTTTGTGTGACAAACTTGCCTCGCACATTTCTTTTAAACCTTCCCTCCCCAGCACCTTGGACCTAGTGTCCCCTAGTAATTGACTCCTCCACCCTGGGAAAAAGCCTCAAACTTTCCACTCTATTTATGCCATTCATAATCTATTAAACTTTTATCAGGACACCCCTCAACCTCCTGCGTTCCAGTGAAAACAAACCCAGTCTATCCAACTTTTCTTCATAGCTAAAATCACCCATACTTGAAAACATCCTGGTAGACCTTTTCTATACCCTCTCCAAAGCATCAACATCCTTTGGCAGTGTGGTGACTAGAACTATATGCAATATTCCAAGTGTGGCCAAACTAACAATCTATAAAGCTGTAGCATAACTTGTCTATCCTTATACTCAATGCCCCTTGCAATGAAGGCAAGCATGTCACAGGCCTCTTTTACTACCTTATCTACCTGTGCTGCCACCTTCAGTGATCTATGGAGATGCGCACCCAGATTCCTCTGCAAATCAATACTCCTAAGGGTTCTCCCGTGCCCTGTATAACTTCCAACAAGACTTGATCTTCCAAAATGTATCACCTCACATAGATTATGATTTTGTTTTGTTTTATTTATCCTCCACATTGGAAATGGAGCTAAACCCAGATGCTCAATAACTGGAACCAATTCTGTGGTTTCTCTGAATCTGATGTTTAACTGAAGCCCAAGTTGCTGCAATGAAAACTGTCTTTGATTATTGCCTGCATGAAATCAGTGTTAAGTGAGGCTGGATAGTTTCATTCAATTATGGGCTCCAGTGGGGAAAAAAAACCTCTAATTTTGCATTGTTTGTATGAGATTAGTTATTTTACTCAGGATGGCTGGTGTATGAATTGCAAAATTTCAGAAGATTCCTACTGTTAGATTTTGCAGTGATATCTAGAATGTGCACTTACTAGCAATGTATGATTTTTCATAAATAAGGAACAGATAAGATGTTCTTCCAGGGTTGAAGCAGCATACAGAATATTTTACTTTGCATATAATTCTGTGAAACCTAATCCAGAAAGTTTATATTCATTGATCAAAATCAAACTGTGCCATATCTTAGCACCAGCAGCAGTGACTTGAAGCAATATACCATAAATTCAAGATGAATAATCTGTGGAGAATACTAGTTGAAATAAAAGTGAAATACTGAGCATACTGGAAATCCGATACAGGTAGTTCTTTTATAACGTGATGGTTACATTCTTGTGCAATCCCGCATTACAGAAAAATCGTGTTTTAGAAAGAGCGCTTAAAGTGTTGGTGATGTAATTGTGTTACAGCCAAAACACGTTTTAAAAGTTCATGCTTTTGAAACAGTGTCCCCAATTCATCAATTGTGTTATAACAAATTCATGTTAACAAAACATGCTTTATAGCTGAATGATCTGTACAAAATAGAGTATGTCTAGAATATGTTCATGCACACTCTTATTCCTGACAAAACAATGTAAATTATACAAGTAATTGTATATTTCATTCTGAAAACACATATTTTGGCTTGGGTACTTTATGAATATATTGGTTAAACTATCCATTCAATTCACATTAAATCGCTCATATTTATTGGTTCTAGTCTATTGGCTTGTAATATTAATTCAAAAAAAGATGGTAACTGGAATTTAACAGAAGAGGGAAACACCAATGGCAAGAAAATCTATATTGCTTGGGTGCTACACTCTCCCACGTTAAAGACAGAAATTCAATCCTATGTATCTACTTTCTTTGGTAAAGGCATATAGCTTGTGTACTTCAGGGATTTTAAAGACCATTGACTTTCTATCAGGACTTGTTGATTTCAATTAGTTTTTGCCTGCTTGCAAAGGTTGAAACCAATATAAGCTTCACTAACCTGCCATCAGCCTCTTGAAAGCTACACCAAGTGCTCGTGATTTGGAAAAGTTATATTTGTAGTTTGATTCTGTTGCAGTATTGGCTGTTCTTTGCGTCTTATAATTTTTTTTAAAAGAAAATCTTATTGAACAAAACCAACTAAATCTCTCTCTGAAAACTTTCAGGTCGTTTGTCTAACCACTGGCACTACTTGGCATTCTGTCTAAAGTAAGATGTTCCAAATTTCTCTTATGCAAAAGACGTGCTACATTAACCCCCAGCAGGTCTAGACTGTGGGAATGCATCTCAAAGAATGCTACACTATTTTTTGCATTGGAACAGTCTGAAGTTTTCATGTTGCCATAGAGCTGTGATCATATTCAAATGAACTCAACTGTTCATGATATGAGCACAGCTTTCTTTGTTGGGAGTAAAAGTTTGCAATTGTTGTCTTTTTACTAATTAAACATTATTTCATGTTGATAGTTCTAATAGATTATTCATTTCAAAGTTTTTGGTGAAACATCTTTTTTGAGTTATTTGCTTTAAAATCCACATTTTCGGAAGCCTTGGAGACGGGCACACTTAATTTCATTGTGGAGGAAAAAGGTGTTGCAAATGATTGAAGAATTATGAATAAATTACAGAATTGGATAGGGCAGCACAGTGGCTCAATGGTTAGCACTGCTGCCTCACAGTGCTAGGTACGGAGGTTTGATTCCACCCTTGGGCAACTGTCTGCATGGAGTTTGCACATTCTCCCAGTTTCTGCGTGGGTTTGTTCTGGGTATTCCGGTTTCCTCCCACAGTCTGAAGATGTGCAGGTTAGGTTGATTGGCCAAGCTAAATTACCGAAAGCATTGAGGAATGTGCAGTCTAAGTTATTCGTCATGGGGAATGCAGGATTACAGGGAACAAGATTGGGGGAGATAGGTCTGGTTGGGATGTTCTTCACAGGGTCTGTCCAGATTCTTTGGGATGAATGTCCTGTTTCTGCTCTGTACAGATTCTAAGATTCTATGGGATTCTATAATTCAGAATTGCATTGCATAAGCATCACTCAAATATTGATGTCATATCTCTCCAGTAAAATGCAGCATACCTTTCACGGACATGCTCACAACATCATTGTTATAGCATGTGTCCGAAGAGTATTAATGTTCTCAAAACCCACTTGAAGCATGACAAATTTATGAAACTTTGCTACATTTTGTAACCAGACAGCTTTAGTCTAAAAAGTACCTGTGATGTTAATGTGTGTGTACATCAGGAGCTGCAATGAATGTCTATCAAAACTTCCACAGTACCCACGAGTAGATCTTGGGATCTTACATAACATAGTCACATCAGGTACAATACCCTACCAGTTGCAAAACTCACATCATAGTGTCAGTTCATAAATGATCTCAAGTGACAAAACACAACGAAAATAGAAAGAAAACATGACACAGAATTCTATGGCCCATCCATACAATGAATCAATGAATTTCATTTAAGTAATTTAATCTACAGAGCTTATTTTCTATGTATATGTTACTGTGATGGATTTTGCCTGTAATTTTAAAATAGATATTTTTCTTGCCATCTGTTTTCTGTAATCTACAGTGAATATTCAGCAAGGCAATGACCATTGAAAGCAATAACTCACACAGAGTGACATTGCTGTTACTGTGTTGTACTTCATGAGATGATTTAAATCATAGTGGGCAAATGTGGGCAGAAACGTTATGACCACATGATAGTGGGTCTGAAGGAAAGATGCATAAAACCTTGTCAAGTTGGCTCTTCGTTGACCTTCAACCAAACTTTACCAGAAATAGACTGGGGTTGGAGTTCAGCTAAATAAGCACCATGACATTCCGTTGGATCATTTTGTCAACAAAACCTCCCAAGTTGTATACAGTAAAGCCTTTAAAGTCAGACAGAAGCTCAGCCATCTCTCAAAGCTTTAAAGCAGCCAACCCAGATATATGAAACACAGTTAGGTTTGAGCTTCCTTGTTTGTACAAGGCAATGAGACACTTTATCCAGTGGACAATGTACTCTAATTCATCTGAAGACTTCCATTTTCATGATACCTTTTCATTTATATTTTCATAATAAAACCTTGTTAGTAAACTCCATATTAAAATGTATATACAATATGATATTAATTTCATTGTGACAGCTGGAGTTGGCAATAACTTTTGAATTTAGCTTTCATATGGTTTCTAACTCCAACCAGGTCATCTTCAAAAACCAGTCCCCCTTAAAAAGTTTTGAGAAGATATGTAGCTCAGATTGAAGTTTTGTATGTAGGTTTGCTTGATGAGCTGGAAGGTTCATTTCCAGACATTTCATCATCCTACTAGGTAACATCTTCAGTGGGCCTCCGGTGAAGCACTGCTGAAAATTCCTGCTTTCTAATAATATTGTTGGGTTTCTTTGGGTTGGTGATGTCATTTCTTGTGGTGATGTTATTTCCTGTGGTGAAGTCACTTCCTGTTCCTTTTCTCAGGGAGTGGTAGATGGGGTCTAACTTGATGTGTTTGTTGATAGAGTTCCGGTTGGAATTATAGGAATTCTTGTGACATTTTCTGTTTCGCTTGTCCTAGGATGGATGCATTGTCCCAGTTGAAGTGTCCTTCCTCATCTGTATGTAAGGATACTATATGTGTATTAAAAAAAAATGCGTACCCAATGAACACAGTCCACCGATTTCTTAGCAACAAATCCAAACAAGCAGACAAACCCTAGCCACTCTTCCCTACATGACTGCCAGACTACTCAGACGCCTTGGTGTCATGGTAGCCCACAAACCCACCAAAACACGAAAACAACAGCTAATGAACTTGAAAGACTCTACACAGACAACAAGCAAAACTAACTTCATTTACAAAATACCGTGCAAGGACTGTAACAAACACTACAGAGGATAAACAGGCAGAAAACTAGCCACCAGGATACATGAACACTAACTAGCCACAAAAAGACATTACCCTTTCTCACTAGTATCCTACATGCAGATGAGGAAGGACACCACCTCGAATGGGACAGCACATCCAGGACAAGCCAAACAAGACACGCACAAGAATTCCTAGAAGCATAGCATTCCAACCTGAACTCTAGCAATGAACACATTGAGTTAGACCCCATCTACCACCCCACAAGAAAAGGAACAGAAAGTGACTTCACCACAGGAAATGAAATCACCAACCCAAAGAAACCCAAAGATATAAATAGAAAGCAGGAATTTTCAGCAGTGCTTCGCTTGAGGCCCACTGAAGATGTTATCTGGTAGGGTGACAAAACGTCTGGAATTGAACCTTCCAGCTCAGCTGGAACTACATCCAAAGCCAGTCCCACTACATAGTCCGTGCACACTGTCTGAAATGATCAACTCTTGCAATGAAGCCAATACTGTTGGAATGGTTGGATACGTGCTTATAGTTATTGCCTCCATCTCGTGTATACACACACATATCAATCACATTTGTTGGTGACAGGAATCGGGGCAGAAGTTCCAGAATCCGGTTCAGCCTATATTTTTAAGGTGGAATTATATGAATTGGCCCCCAGTCAAGATGCGAAGGTTTGCCCAATGATCTTTGATCTTAGCATTCTTGTTCATCGGCTAAAACAAACCTGAAGCTTTTTAAAAAAAATCTGTTGCAATATACTAAAATCATTTGAAGAACTGGAAAATTGAATCAATGACATGTTCTAAAGCATGCCAGTTATGTAGAATGCAAATATATTTCCAATATGCAGACAATTTGGGAAAAAAAATCAATAATTAATTTCTTGAATATTGAAATGAAGTTCAGTTTATGAAGAGATATTTCAGTAACTTTGTAAGTATAACTTGTAATCAGTTGTTGGTGCAGGACTTTTAATAAGCTGTGTTAAAGGAATACACATTACCAGAGAATTTCTCTTGGAACAGTCTCCTTGAAATAATGTAAAAACATTGTCCCCTGTTGATTTACTTTTAGTTCCAAAACAGTTCACAAAGGTTTGTAGTTCATATTTGCTGCTGCCAATTGCTTTGAAAAGCTGATGCACAAAATGGTTGGATGGAAAATGTTTTGCCTACACAAGTATTTCAACAGCTCCTATTTGATTGACAGCAAGTATGTTACAGCTGCCTTCTTCTTATTCACTTGAGGAAGATCTGACAATTAGAACTGAAACTGTCAAGAAAGAAACATCCCTTGAACTGAAGCTGAAAATAGGAAGAATCATATTTTTTAGAGGAAATCATTTAATAAACATTAAATAAACTAGTCTGTTAAATTCATTTCATTTGTCCATGTTGATCTCCGTTATTGAAAAAAAAAACTCTGCAAGTAATTACAGTACTCCGAAGGTTTCTTTTCAAAACTAGAGTAGATTCGTAGTCTTGTTGAACCTATTCAGGTATCTTATGGCATTATTTCCCTTTTGTGTACCCTTCTGGAAAACTAGTAAATAGAATAGTTTATACCTTTCAGCAGTCAATACTGACCTTCAGTTGAAGTATTTTCTCATTGCCTTTCAATGTAAGAAATGTGAAAAGCAAGAGATTAAGTCAAGCAAAGAAAGCAGCTAGAAGGACTTTTATATATTCAATAGGTTTGTCCATTGAATGTTTGAACCTCGGCTAATCACTGAGTTTGTGAATTTTGATGGGAATAGTTCCTTTGGATTATGGAGTGGAACAATTTTTTTCTGTCTTTGCACTCTTGATTTTAATCTGATGACGCACTATTCATGTGCAAATGTCAGATTAGGGCAGAATTAGATTTGACTATAAACATTCAAATATACAGGATATTAATCTAGATTAAAGATATTCAGCCATTTTATTGATATTTGGACCATGAAACAGTGCACAATTAAGGTGACAAATTTTCATGGTGATGTGCAAAGTGTTGAAGAGGTTTTTGAAAGTTATATTCTTGACAATACATGAAATACTTTTAAAAACAAATCTGATTACAATTGCCAGTAATATCCTGTTTGTATCCAGTAAGGGGATTTTACAGTTCTGCAATGCATTTTCTTCAAAGTGGCATTAAAGATGAAGAATTTAATAAAGCTAAATTAGGATGGTAAGATGTTTTGTAGACTTTGAAATGGTTGCATTGTATTAACTGAAGCATAAATTAATGAGACTTAATAGGTTAAAATCAGAATAATGTATCTTTACCTAAAATATGAGTTTTAAATTGACACTAGTAATGTTGTAAAGTAATTATACAAACATAATGATTTCTACTTTAATCAAAGAATCACAGTGATATAGTATTGAAGGAGAAATTTGGCACGTTATGTGTCAAATGAGCATTGAATGAGCAAAGTAATTGAGCTTGCTCTTTCCTTATAGTTCCATATCCTCCCTCTTCCAAGTCTTATGATCCTAATTGTTTAGCTAATCCTCTTTGGGAGGATGCGAATGAATTTGCATTCACCAGTCATTCACCGGGGTTTCCCAGTTCATAAAAACTCACTGCACAATAATTTTGTTTCTCAAGTCTGCTCTGGCTCATTTGCCAATCAATGTCAATCTATATGCGTTGGTTACTCACCGTACTGACACTGAAAAAAAAAATTCTCCACATTTAAACCATTAAAACCCTTGATGATATAAAACAATTCTGTGAAATCTCTACATACAATTTTCTCTGTAAAGAGGTCTCATTCAACTTCTTCTTCAGCCTCTCCACATAACTGAGCTCTTTCATATCTGGTATCAATATGCTAAATTACTCATCTTTTACATTCTCCCCAAGGCCTTGACATCTGTCCTAAAATGTGGTGCCCACAATATCTCAGATTTTTCCTAGGGGTAAGAAGTCCTGCAACCAAGCCTGAAGGAAGCAGTCGGTTTGGCTGTGGCAGCATATTACTGGCAGTGGCCAAATAAGAAGTTAATGCTGGAACCACCAATTAATTGGGACAGTGGCACACTTCTCAGAATTATCACCCCAATTAGAAAGTTGGCAGCTTGGCACTCCCTGCCTCAGGAAGAAGAAGCAGGCACCTGCATGTTGTGGTGCCTTGAAAGGTTAGGGAAGAGTTTGGTTTAAATTGTGTCAGGGCACAGTGAATGAGGCCCAGTGTTTGGAAGGCTGAACCTTCAGTGTAGGCTTAGAGTCTGATTCCTGGCTGTTGTGGAGACAACTGACCCTGTATTCTCTTGAGTTGAGAGAATGAAAGATAATCTCACTAAAGCACACAAGGCTTGACAGGATAGATCAGGAAGGATGTTTCCCCTGATGTAGGGTTTTGAAACCAGGGTGCATCTTCTTAGAATGAGAGATAGCTTGTTTAGGATTGAGATATAAAGGAATTTCTTCAGTGAGAGAATGGTAAACCTTTGGAATCATATGCCCCAGTGATCACTGAGTGTGTTCAAGACAGGGATTTATAGATTCCCCTTTATATTAAAGATAATATGAATGTAGAGACAGTGTGATAAAATGCGATTGAAGTCGAAGATTAGCCATCTCATCGAATGGGCATTCATTCTTAATGACCAAAAGAGCTACTGTTGGTCCTATTTCATAAGTTCATTATGTTTTCTGTTGCAGCTGCCACTATTTTAATGAAGCCAATACTTGAACTGCTGAAGTATCGGTAGTTTCAGTGTTTAAACTCTCAAAATATGCCAAACACCATCCCATGATATTAACATTTTAGAAGAATAAAAACAGTCACTGTGCTCTCTCCTGAGTTCCCAGCTGATTGCACAAAATACATTTTTGTGGTCAGAACTGCCAAACCCTTAAAAATATATAAATCTGAACATAGTCTCTCCAAGACCCCACTTTATGACATCACACTGCTCTCACTGCTGCCTCCAGCTTACTGCGACTGACATGCTATTTCTAAGTCTAAAAATAATAAGCTGAGCCAAAAAATATGGCTCACCACTTCCTGGTCATTCAAAATAGCTTCCAAACGCTCACTATCTGACTTATGAATCATCTCAAATTGATCCTATTGCCAGGTTGGTTTAGTGAGGGTTGGTAAAAAGAGATGGAGAACTAAAGAAAAGGTAAAAACAACACTACAGACATCGTTTAGATACCAGTGTGAGGTAGAATTGCAAAAGGATTCTCCAGTTAGTTTTATTTTTATGATGCTATTTTGACACTCGTTACTGCTGTTCATCACTTAGACAGATGCAAACAAATTAGATGAGAGCTTAGAAGCAAAATAATTTAATCCAGTGTTTTTCAATTTGGTTTATGCGTATAAAGCTATTTTTGAAGATTGCTAGAACTTTCACTGATATTATTTGAATTTTCATTTTTAAAAAATTTATTCTTTTATCAGTTTTGAATTGTGAGCTAGAAATGATTTGTGAGCTTTGAAACACCAGATCAAAAGTCCAGATCAAAAAAGCTTTGTTTGTCTGCAAGGACTGGAGGTTAATCACAGGCTGATTCTTGATTAAAAAGGTTCAGACAAATGTATTGATACTGGGAAGAGCATTGTGTTTAAACAGATCACAGAGTTGACTATTAATGAAGTCAGTACCTGGGAATTGGTTCTGGCAAGTTTGTAAGACTCATCCAAGCAAATAGCATTTGTTGAATGGTAATTGAGCCCTCAGGATCAGTGGAACTAGAACTGAAGTTGCTTTTTGAATTATGTTTTCTGTGGGATTGCTCTGGGCTGTTGCTGTGATACATAAAGATTTGCAAGATACCTGCATAATCTATTACACTAGCTTCCAGAATCCTAAAGAGTAGAAAACTGAGATAGAAGAATTGCTTCCTTTGCCTGAATAAACTGAGATGTGACCTTGATCAAGGAGTCCATATTTATATCTGTAAAACAGTGTATAATGAAAGCCATTTAACTAATCTAACCAGTTTTCCTATTTTCTTTTATTTATCCCTGAACTGTGTTTGTTTGCCTCTCTCTCTCTCTCTCTCTCTTGTATGAATAATGGTAGAAAACAAATGTCTTGGGTTTAAGGCACACACATTAATCCATTTACTGTGTTGTTTAAATTTCTTTCTGCTACAGTTAATATGTATTTAATGAATAGTCAAGCCTTTGGATTAAGACATAGAACTGGTGGCTGGACATTAATTGTTTGCAAAATCTGGGATTGTCTTTTCAAAAGTCTGGTTTCGAACCATAGGAATGACTATTTGAGGATCTTTGTTTAATTTTACATTTAATTTTATAAGTGTCCCACTTATAAGTAGAAAGGTTATTCATTCAGCTGAGTGTCTCCTTGTTGTAACAAGATTATCCACAGTTCAAAACAGCACTATGACAGCTATTATGTCTCAACTTTTTGAATCATTAATCAAGGATGTAAAAATATAAGCTGTTTGCATTTTTTAAGTTAGACACAGTGCTATAAGAAATGAAGGAATGGGAGCAATTTTAAGTTATTTTTTTGAAGGAATGAGGCACTTAATGGAAGGCTGAAAAGAGTACCATATTAAAAATGGATACTGAAAAGATGAAGTTGTGACATGCAAAATCCAAATGATACTGATAAGGAAAGTTCATTTCAACTTTAGCTGTCTGTAAAAATGAATGATAACAATTGAAGAACCCATTGAAATTAATTCAAATGAAAATCTGGAGAGATGTAAAATGGACAGTTGATCTATTAACACCAGCTTGACATTATTGCTCAAAATAAAACTTATCAATATGTGCTTTTATAACTCTGGCCCAACAAAATATAAATGATTTGCCTTTAGATAATGAGGTTGATATTTGCTATATGTGTGTGCATGTAGACAAAGTGATGGTTCATTCACAGCAGAGAAATATACATTTGGGAAGCAAAAAAGAAAAATGTTAAGATGCTTAAGAGAGCATTAAACTGAAAGGAGCAGATGCATAGATTGTTGGTGAGAGTACAAGTAAAAAGACTAATGGAACTCTCAGCTTCACAGAAAATAACATTGAATGTAAGAAAAAGATTGTATGTTATAGGAGAAGAATTAAGCAATTCTGCTCACAGAGTCTGCTCCACCATTTGATCATTATTGATATGTTTCTCAACCACATTCTCCTGCCTTTTCCCTGTGACCTTTGAACCCTTTATTAATAAACAACCTATCTCACAACCCTGTCTCACATACACTCAATGACTTGGCCACCACAGCCCTCTGAGGCAATGCATTCCACAGCTGAAGAAATTCCTTCTAAAGGGTCAACCCTTCTTCTGAGTCTGTTCCTTTGGGTCCGAGTCTCTCCTACTAGTGGAAACATCTTCTTCACGTCCACTGTAGATAGGCCTCTCAGTATTCTGTGTGTTCAATGAGTATTTTCAATTTGAAGAAAACAATAGTTCAGACATTGTTGGAGTATCTTGTGGCTTCCTACTATAGACAAGATGTGCAGGCATAGCGAGACTCGAGTGAAAAAGAAGAAAACGAAAAGCAGGAATTTAGGGTTGCAATTTATGGAAGAGCTTGAAAAATAAATTGTAGCTTTTGACAGTGTGATGGAAAATTCTAGTGAAAAACCAAATAGAGATTTTCAAAGTTCTGAAAAGTTTTTTTATTAGTAATAAAAGACTTTTTTCTGTTATTTGAACAATTGGCAGTGAAGCTGATGAAAGTGGGCCATTTCAAACTAGAGGCTTTGAAGTCTGAGCTCAGGAAATGATAACTGGAATGGTCCCAGAGGAGATCACATGGCATAGCCTGACAGATAGGGCACTAGCCAAAGCATATTGTGTGTCATGGAAACATGCAGAGTGGGAAGATTGTAGTGTCAAACAATACCTCACATTAATTTGGGACCAGACTAATCACTTTGGACTCCGTGGTCCAGCTAATGTCGTTTGATGATCAGTCGCAATAAATAGGCATTCATTTGCTCAATATACCATCCACTAGAATTATTTAAAGAGATAATAGTGCTATTTTATGTGTTATGCTGTGCTTAGGGAGACATTCTACTAACCTTTTGGCTTTTCAACAAAGTGCTGAACTTCTTGGTGCTTTCCTCCTGACCATCCCTATCACTAGAGTTCTTTCCACAAGTGTTATGCAAGTTTTCACAACTGGTCTTCATTTTGCAATGACTGCAGCTTCCCTTTGAGAGGAGCACCCTGTATTGAAGAGGCCCAAGTTAGCACTATTAACATACCTGTGTGGCTACTTTTTGTGTGTGTAGCCAGTTGGCAGTACATTCCAAACTCTGCTGAATGCTGAAAAAATTTAGTCCTTGTGTAGAGTCATTCAGCATTTTGAGTCTTATTCCCAAAATGAGCTTTATCCAATTTTTCCCCACATAGTTTAAGATGATAAAAAGCAAACCAATAGTAATTTTTCTTGCTTAAAAGTTATCAAGGTATGGAATGGTTTATGACATATGCTATTGGGGCTAATTGAGATGCTGATCTGAAAAGTGAATGTGGATTGTACAGAAGGAGTGGGCTGGGGAATTCCTACTCTGGCATAAAAGTCAAGACCAAACCAGCCTCTGCCTAATCTGTTCACACTGCAGCCATTTATTGGCCATTAGGCTGGTAGTAAGTACTCCCTCCAAAAAATAAAATCTAGGGAGGAAGCCTCACTTCTGAGAGCTAGTGGTCAGTCAAATGGCTGGCACCTCTTTGCTCCTGACAGTACCATCAGTAAGTCCTCATGGAAGCATTCACTGACGGAGCCTCGACTTCAAGATAAGCATGGAATTTGATCATAGCCAGTGGGGTGGGAGGGGATTGCAGGCCAAGACATCAAGATGGGAAACATGAGTGGGAAAACCTCGGGTGGTGGTCCGTTGACGTGAAATCCTCACCCTTGACCAACAATCAGCTTCACCAGAGATATCAGCTGGCCTGGACTCCTGGTGCCAGACATTCCCAACATGGGATGGCATTCGTGATTAGATTAGATTCCCTACAGTGTGTCCACATCAACCCTCCAAAGAGTAACTCACCCAGACCCATTTCCCTATCCTATATTTACTCCTGACTAATGCACTTAACACTATGGGCAATTTAGCATGGCCAATTCATCAAACCTTCACATCTTTGGATTGTGGGATGAAACCCATACAGACATGGGAAAAATGTGCAAACTCCACGCAGGCAGTCACCCAAGGCTGGAATCAAACCCAGGTCCCTGGTGCTGTGAGGCATCAGTGCTAACCACTGAGCCAACGTGCTATCTGGTGGGATGGGAGAAAGCCTTAAGTGGTAATTAGTGGGTGATTTAGTGGTATCAATTGGGCCACAATATGCAGGGCTGCTAATGCTGACCTGTTAATGACAGAATTGCAATGGTGTCTGGAGCAGACAGACATTGAGCAGGAGCAGCAATTTTCTGGCCCTCTCCTTGTCTTTAGTCCACCTCAAATCAGCTGTCAAATTTGAACATAAAAGAATAACTGGAAAAGAGAAAGGATAATGCCAGAGCATGTAGCTCTGGTTGAAGAGCTTACACTAGTTAAGGTATTATATGCTTATCTCCTTGATTTCTATATGCTCAAAGTAGCTCACATACTACAATATATTTTAGTGTCTAAAAATGTGCAATAAATCTGTTTGTTTGCATTTATAAAGCACTATCTCATTCTGTCCAGGCTCATTTAAAATTTCTCAATGATAAATGGCTATTATCACCAATGGCACATTAGTTATTCAGAAACCCGACAGTTCATATTCACTCGAAAAGAAATAATTGAAACTGGCTGTTCAGAGATGGCATTGGAAGAAATGAAACAAGGCATCGAATTTTATAGGGCCTGAAGGAGTGGGCAGAGATAGTAGGGATTTGATTGGGAGCGGGGAGGGATGTCTGAAGAATCAGGAGCATTAGCAAGTGATAGAATTTCAATTGCTTTTCTGTCACTATGATGACATACAAGTGGCAGGGAGGGTGATGGACAGTCCCCCTGTCCAGAGGCCAGATGTGCAACTTACCCAACTGAATAAGGGCCTCTACTTGCCATTGTAGACATTTGACCCGCAGCAGCTGAACCCTCCATTTCCTGGTAAACCTGGCATTCCTACCTTTTCAGAAAGTTCATCTTCAAGAGGGACTGTGCAGTCCATGACACCAAGAGTCATCCTTGATGCATCAGAGTCCAGCCCACTTGTCCAGACCTGCCTGAGGTATTGATACGTTACGTAAAAGGTTAAGATGGGCAAAAGGTTGGCAGATGGAGTATAATGTGGGAAAATGTGAGAAGGTTTGTTTTCGAAGGGCGAACAGAATGTTATTTAAATGGAGAAAATAAACTGCACAAATCCGCAATACAAATGGGTTCGAGGGTACTTGTGCACAAAGTTAGCACACAGATGTAGCAGGTAATCAGGGAGGCGAGTGGAATGTAGGCCTTTATTTCAAAGGGGTTGGAGTTTAAGATTAGGGAAGTCTTATTGCAATTGTACAGGTGCCAGTGAGACTACATCTGGAGTAATGTGAGCAGGTTTGGTCCCCTTCTTAAAGGATATATATCATTTCATTGAAGGGAGTTCAGAGAATGTTCACTAATATGATACCTAGTATGGAGGAATTACCTTGTGAGCAAAGGCTAAAGAGGTTGAGACTCATTGGAGTTGAAAAGAATGAGAGGTGATCTCATTGAAGCATACAGGATTTTTAAAGGGCTTAAAAGGTTAAAGTTGAGAGGATATTTCCCCTCATAGGAGAGTTTAGGATCAGAGGGCATAGTTTCTCAAATTATTCTTTCAGAGGGTTGTGAGTCTTTAGAACTCCTGGCCAGAGAGAGCTCTGGGGGCAGAATCCTTGTGTATACATAAGGCTGAAATAGATAGATTCTTGATCTTTAGGAGAATCAAGGTTTCCAGGCAGAGGGCAGGAAAGTGGATGTGAGTCATGATCCTATTGAATAGTGGAGCAGGCTAAAGGGGCTGAATTGACGACTGTCCCATTTCTTCTGGCCTTGTCTTTAGGCTGACAGGCTGTCTCTCTCTCTAGCTGTGTGCAGTCCCAGTAGTGGTCAATGCTCCTAAGTGACATGGCCAGAATTAAAAAGTTGGCTCCACTCCAATTTGCAGTCTGTCAATGTATGAAAAATGCAAAAAGCTGAAGTATTTGCAGCAATCTTCAGCCAGGAGTGTCAACTAGATGACCCATCTTGGTCTCATTCAGAGGTCCCCAGCATCACAACTGCCAGTCTTTAGGAAATTCAATTCACTCCATGTGATATCAAGAAATAGTTGGACTGTGAAGGCTATCGGCCCTGACTACATTCCAGGATTGGAATGAAGACTTGTCCTCCAGAACTTGCAGCTCCTCAAGCCAAGCTCTTCCAGTACAGTTACAACATTGGCATCTACCAGACCATTTGGAAAATTGCCCATGTATATCCTGGTACAAAATGTGGGACAAATCCAACCCAGCCAATCATTGCCCCATCAGTTTACACTCAATCATCAGTAAGGTGATGGAAGGTGTTATCAACAGTGCTATGAAGCAGCATCTGCTCAGCAATAACCCGCTAGTGAGGCCCATTTTAGGTTCCACCAAAGCCACATAACTCTTGACCTCGTTGTAGCCTTGGTTTGAACATGAACAAAAAAGCTGAGTTCCTGAAGTGAGGTGAGTGTAACAACCCTTGATATCAAGTCCGCATTCAACTGCACATGGAATGAAAGAGCCCTAGCGAAACTGAAATCAATGGTATCAGTGGGCAGACTCTCAGCTGTTTGGAGTCATAACTGCACATAGGAAGATGGTTGTGATTGTTGGAGGTCAGTCACCTAACCTCCTGGACATTTCTGTAGGAGTTCCTCAAGATAGTATCCTAGGCCCAACCATCTTCAACTGCTTCAGCAATGACATGCCCTCCAACATAAGCTCAGAAGTAGGATGTTTGCAAATTATTGCACAATGTTAAGCACTATTCATGACTTCTCACATACTAAAGCAGTCTGTAGTCAAATGTGACAAGATCTGTACAATATCGAGGCTTGGACTGACAAATGGCAAGTAACATTTGGAGCACCCAAATATCAGGCAATGTCCATCTCCAATTGACACAATCCAACCACCATTCTTTAATTTTCAATGGCGACAGCCACTGATTCCCCTATTATCACCATCCTGGGAGGTTACCATTGGCCAGAAATTCAATTGGACTTGCCATATGAATACAGTGGCCACAAGACCAGGTCAGATTCTGAGAATACTGTGGTGAGTAACTCATTTCCTGGCTCTCCAAAGCTTGCCCACAATCCACAAAAGTGATGGAATAGTCCCCACTTAATTGGACGGGTGCAGTTCCAAAAACACTTGAGAATCTTGACACCATCCAGGTCAAAGCAGCCTGCTCGTTTGGCACAACAGCCATAAGCATCCATTCCCTCCACCACCAAAGTTCAGTTGCAGCAGTGTGTACTATTGTCAAGATGCATGGCAGAAATTCACCAAAGATCCTTCGACAGCACTTTCCAAACCACAACCATTCCCATCGAGAAGGGGAAGGGCAGTAGATAACAAGTGAACACAACTTCCCCTTCAAGCCACTCATTGTCCCAACTTGGAAATATATTGCCATTCTTTTACTGTCATGAGGCGAAACTCCTGGACATCCTTCCCTAATGGCATTGTGGGTCAACCCACAATGCATAGACTACAGTGGTTTAAGAAGGCAGTTTATAACCACTTTCTCAAGGGCAATGAGGAAGGGGCAATAAATGCTAGACAGCCAACATTGCCTTTGTCACACAAATGATGAAAAAAAATGTACCAGCAAGATGGGCATCAAATATATTTCAACTGTGCCTGGGCTCTTTCTTTAAAGGAAGCTCATTTTTTCAGTTATCTAACAGCACAGTAAATGTAGCTTCAGCACATGGACAGATGGGAAGAAAGGCTTGTATTTCCATAGAAACCTCAGGTCATCACAAAGCTTTCTGTCCTCTCAAAGGAGTTAAGTGGACCATAGAGGTCATTTGTTGATCAACAGCGCACAGTAGAGAGTAGTGTTCAGAGGGAGCATATCTTGGGAAATAGTGTTACCCTGATTTTACATTCATTAAAATTTATGCTTTGGGATTTCTTTTAAGTTACAGCTGTGTCTTTGATTTTCACTCTCACAAGGTGAGGGTTGACATCAAAGTCATGGCTGTAACTTGAAAGAATTCCCAAAGCATACAATAGAGTTTTTTTTTAACTTTACTTCAGTTCTATCTTGGGATCTGAACTCTGTCGATGAAAGTTCACATGCACTTCTTCACAAAAACTGTAAAAACGTATTTCGACCACAAGTCCTGTCTCTGATCAAGGTAGATAAGAAATATATTCTGGAAAGAATAATATAACCCTTTGAGAACTGAAACTACCTCGATTGCTCTTTTTAAGAATTGCATTTCGATTTACTTGCTGAATTTTGTATCTTCTGTTTATTTATTCAACCTTGACCAATAGTTTCAACTTGAAGGTTTCCATCTGCTTTGGCAAAATTTTACAATCCTCTATTGGCAGGTCAATGGGTTCTGAGGAGCATGTATTGTACCCCAAAAGCAGACAGTTGACTTTCCTGCCAGCTCCTGACCTGTCCCCTCCATGGAGGCCCTTAACTGGCCAATGATTCGCAATTTTTCTGCTTGGGAACTTGAAACAGTGGCCAAGGTAATACATCTTTCAGGTGATGACCCATCCACTCACAATCACAATTGGACAGGCTTCCAGTGGTTTGTATTTTCTTACAAGCACACAATGCTTTTATGAATGTATGTGTTTCTTCAATGATGTAAATGCTGTAATAGCATTTTGATCTTTATCTTATCTCATCTCACTGATGACTCCTGAGGATGATCCAGGATGAGTAAGCTTGGAGGATCTCAGTCCAAATGGTGGTAGGTGGGTTGCCATAAGTTGGCATAGGGGGCCTTTGGAGATGGGTGGAGTATTAATCATTTGGGAGGGTACTAAGGACTATTGGAGGTAGCTGAGGGTCATGAGTTGCCATAAGTTAGCATGGATGGAGCAGGAGGCAAAGAAAAAAAAGGGTGGAATGTTGGTGTTGGGACATGAGGAGTGTGGCATACAGGGCCTTACATTTAACAAAACAAGTGGAACCAGTCATAGAGAACCAAGACATTCCATTTAAATAGCCTGTCTCGATAGCTGGTAGTAACCATGGTCACCCAAACTGCTTTCTGCAAGACGGGTAAGTTTGCCTCATTGCATTCCACACTCAACACTTTGGACTCAATACAGAATCTAGTTCAATGTTTCTAGTTGGAATATTGTGTGCAAGTCTGGTCTCTCTGCTATAGGAAGGATGTTGTGAAACTTCCAAGGGTTCAGAAAAGATCCACAAGGATGTTGCCAGGGTTGGAGGGTTTGAGCTAAAGGAAGAGGCTGAATAGACTGGGGCTGTGTTCTCTGGAGCATTGGAGGTTGATGGGTGACTTTGTAGAGGTTTATAAAATAATGAGGGGCATGGAGTGGGTAAATGGACAAGGTTGGGGGAGTCCAGGACTAGAGGCCATAGGTTTAGGATGAGAGGAGAAAAATTTAAGAGGGACCTGAGGGGCAACATTTTCACGTGGAGTATGATACATTTATGGAATGAGCTGACAGAGGAAGTTGTGGAGGCTGGTATGATTACAACACTTAAAAGGCATCTGGACCAAGTGCTGGAAAATGGGTCTAGATTAATATAGTACAATCAAACCATGAACTTATCCACCCTTTAAGAGCATTTCAGACTGCTCTCAAGATTTCGAACTCCCAGACTACAATTTAGGGTCCTTGTTATAGTAAAAATGGGATTTAATTGAACTCAGCGCTGGGTTTAAATAACTCTACAGATTTGAAGATTCCCTCATGCTTAAGTCACACATATTCTGTTTTCTTTACCAACAGAAGTGCAATCAGTCAAAAATCAGGTCAACCCTCAGATCAGTGGTCTGTCAGTCATTTTGCAGTCTCCACAAGTCTGTGAGAGGTTGTGTTCAAATATGTACAGTGAATTGATTCCAATTAGAACAGAGGTTTGTTTGGCTGGTATTGAAACCCAAGTAAAAAAAAAGAATGATCAGTTTGTTTCTGCTGTGATGGAAAGTACATGTATAAATATTGAACAAGCACAGGACAGCTGTCACTCCAGGAATGTGAGCCTAAATAACGCATAATGAAAGATAACACATGATCTGAGTGAGGAGTCATGTCCACCATCGTACTGAATGAATTGCAAACTGAACTCCTTTGTATTCTTAAGTGAAGAATAAAAAAGTTTGTGTAAGTAAAGCTAAAAGTAATAGCGTTTCTGAAGGGAATTCCATATGTTGTAGATTGAGTTATTCCTGGTGAAAAATCCAAAATAGACTTCTATAACATCATTGGATACTTAAATATTAGTTTGATAACAAATATAAATCTCATAACACAAGATATGTACCAATCCTATTTGAATAGAACTTTTCTGAATTGTTGTTCATGCAAGGAAAAGGCAATGGCTTGCATTTGTCATTTCTTTGCAATTCACCCAGGAGACCACTGTAACACTGTTATGTCAAAAGCATTGTTGAAGTTTTCAAATTTCCTATGATGAAGGGAAAGGTTATCCCTGATATCTTGACAATGTACTGGAATGCAAAGCAAGTGAAAACATTTCCAAATGGTTGTTAGATGTGATTGAATAAGAAATTGAGTGTTGCTAACTCTAGTGTATATTTCTTCTCAAAATTTAATATATAAGTGTCAGTAGATTGCAGGAGCACATGGGATTTAATAGTCGCTCACTGTATACAATATAATAAGAGAAGCATGTCTCACTCAATCACATATAGTAGTGTGGAATTCTTAAGATAACCAGTTTGCAAAGCTATCCATTCATGAATATTGCAAACATATATTGCAATTACAATAAAAATATATCATGTTCTCATGTGATTTCCTTACAATTTGTAAAAATATCAACAAAAATTGAATATTTTAATATTGGAATACTTGTTATTTTTCTCCTTTTATTATTCTAAGTTTACCATATTCTGACTGTCATCCTCTGCCATCAAGATAGCTTTGGCACTTCCACACCTATTCAACCACTTTATATTCTAAATAGAGCCAATGGATCTGAAAACAATGGCAAGTGTTTCAAAAAAGTGTTTTTATAAACATAAATTCAATCATATAAATTGATTTCACTCCAGCCCAATAAAATTATCAGTAGCAGAAATCGCAAACACTTGAAGCATCTTACCTTGTGTAAGTAAACTTAGTGAAATTGACAGAGTAGGACAGATATTTGAATACTGCAATGAATGATAGGGTTATCAGTCAAGTCTCATGAGGTGTTCTTACCTGAGAAACAAAATATCCCTTGGATTATTGAAATGGCTGTGATCCAGTTAAAACTTTGCTTGATTCTCAATTCTTGCTCTTGAATCTATTCTGTCAATTTCACAACAATTATTGACACAAGGTAAAGAAATTCAAGTGCTTGGCAATTCTATTGATATTTTAAAGCATCTGGGCGATTGACACTTCTATTGACCTGTTGTGAAAGGAAGTTTTAATGAATGAATGATTGTTTTCAAAATTTATGAAACACATTCTGTTGTCACTTAAGAATTTTGTTGGTTTTAGACAGTGTGGTTAATGGATGAATGGGCATTGAGTGCCAAGTTTGGCATGGAGGGTATATGGGTGCATGAGGTGGCATGGATGAAGCATTGGGATTATGTATGGGGTGAGGGGGATGTGAATTATGAGGGCCTTGAAGACCTTATTCTTTTTCTTATAACTGGGACAAAGTACCAAGGCGGGCCTATTCAAATATCCAGACCTGGCACTTGCCAGCACTTATAACTCCCTTCAATATCTTTCCTGGGAGCTGAGAAATTTCCTGACTCATGCCACCCACTTCAAAGATGAAACTCCAGCCCAACATTTCATAAGTTGCCCTCTCTCACCAGCTCAGTCTTATTCTGATGATTGGTAAGGCCTGATATGTTATCTTGATGCATCTCTTTACAGTCCTGTACCTGACTTGCTGAGTGTTTCTAGACATTGCTACTTTTGTGCCAAAGTCTCCAGTGCCAGCCCAGCTAAGTTGCAGCTAACTGAAAGAGGATGTTTATCTGGAAGTAATTGCTGGTGTTGATTATTTATTTACAAGTCTTGCTATTTGCAGCAACAAGGCAAAACTGAGCAGACTTGTACCAATGTTGCAAGATCTGTGCAGTGATTTGTTACAGACTGTCTGGGTAGTGGAAGCAATGAGACAGAGAAGCATCGTGAAGAAATGAGGCAATTTGAAGTGTTCCTCAAATGTGTTTGTATGTTGAGGTGTGTATATCTTATCCTTGGAGTGAATGAATAAATGCTCAATGACCTAACAACAAAGCCTTTTGTATTTAAAATGAAAATTTGGTTCTTATCTACACTCTTGCTTAAAAGGAAATATACTCCACACATAGATTACACACAGGTGAACATCAACACAGAACTTGTAACATTGAATTAATTTCAATCTCAGTGATTTCAAGGTTGAGATGTCAAGTCAAGACTTTGCAAGTGGAGAAATATTTAATTAGTTGTGATGGTCTCCACAGTTGATTTGTCAAAGGTTGTTTTCACAGGCAGCTTAGAAATGGATCAATGTTGAAGAGAAAATGATCCCTTTCTCTCTCTCTCTGTCTCGCTCTCTCTCTGTCTCACTGATGCAATTTACCTACTGAAAATTTCTTGGTGTCCTCTCTAATAGTTATGATGTGGAGGAGCCTGGTGTTGGACTGAGGTGGACAAAGTTAAAATTCACACAACACCAAGGGATAGTCCAACGGGTTTATTTGGAAGCACTAGCTTTCAGAACGGAGACAACCACCTGATAAAGAAGCACTTCTCTGAAAACTAGTGCTTTCAGATACACCTGTTGGACTATAACCTGGTGTTGTGTGATTTTTAACTGTTTAATAGTATTTGCACCTTTCTGCATCTTGTCCTGCCTTTTCTGTATTCTTGACAAGTAAGGAAAGGTGGCACCTGACCTGGACACACAGTTATGTCAAATGCAGGGAATTTTGGAGAAACTCAGCAGGTCTGATGGCATCTGTGGAGAGAGAAATAGAGTTATCATTTCAAATCCAGTATGAGTCTGCTTCAGAACTTGACAATTGACAGTGTTTGCTTTTATTATAAACTGCCAGATCATATTCTATGTGATGCAAGTGGCAATCCAATCTATAGTTTTGAATTGCAAATATTTTTCAAGTTTGTCTTTTATGGATTTTGTGATCTTTGGGTTGTCCCTAACAACAGGTGTGCAATTCCACATGAGTGCTATCTCGGCATGTCCATTTGTAATTCACTTGGAACCATCTCAAGACCTGACTAACATTACAATTGCAAATGGTCAGGTGACTGATTTAATTCTAAAAGTCTTTAAACTCAGTGCAAGGTATAAAAATGCATTTTATAAGAAACATGGATATAATAGTAGAATTCACCTCATGTCTGAGTTGTCAATGATGCAGTCCAATATTGAGAAGATCCTTGATCCATGGCACTACCTGAGAATTCACAAAAGTATCCTGTACTAGCGTTCAGACAGGGCATAGAATTTTGAATCCAAGTTATTGAGGGATTATCCATTACGTTGATGTTGTTTCCATCGATAAATGTTACCTTGAATGTAAATGAGTTATCCTGGTTCAAGGGCTTATACCCGAAACGTCGATTCTCCTGTTCCTTGGATGCTGCCTGACCTGCTGCGCTTTTCCAGCAACACATTTTCAGCTCAAAGGCTTTTTTGCCAACCAAGATAAACTTTAATTCAACTTGACCACCTTCACCCTCCTCCCATCCCTGCATATTCGAGGATGCATTAGCGAGACTGATGGAAAATCAGCAGAAATGAGGTCAGAATTAAAAATCCTGGGAACTCAATCAAGTGCTTTGGGAGTTTCTGCATCTATATTGGGAACTCCAATTCATTGCTGTGTGAATGTAGTCAACTAAAACCATAGAATGCCTACAGGCAATTTTGCTTTTCAAGCCTGTACCAAACCAGGCTCAGCCCCAGCCACTGCCTGCCACCCTATCCCCACAAGCCCGCATTTACCATAATTAACTCATCTAACCTCCACATCCCTGAACACTATTCAGCGTGGCCAATCCCCCTCACGTGCACATTGATGGACTCGTGATCAAACTGTGAACAATGAACTCTGTTTATATCAATTAATGACTAGGAGTAGAAGTTAATGTGAAATAATTTGCAATGAACATTAAAAATAAATCACTAATCCAATCAGAAATGAAAATGATCTGAAATGCTGCCCACCACATCATAGTTGGATGAATGCTTCCAACAAATGAATTTCAAACCCCACCAGTCCCAAGGCAGCCCAGCAAAATCTCAGCTATTCAGGGATCTCGTTGTGTTTCTTCCCCCCCCCCCCCCCCCCCCCCCCCCCCCCCAGTTTAAGGAGGTTTGAATTTCATTGGCAGTCAATCGCCATGTGGCATTGCCTCAAGTTGATGGTAATTAGAGATTCTTTCTCCTTATTGCTGATTGTGAAACATGGGAACATTTTTCAAGAAGCCAGCTGCCTCTCTCACACATGCACACGTAAGCAAACATACCAGATGTGTTCCGACATACATGTGTGCACACGTCATACGTGTATACCACACATCAACAACAAATGCATCTCTCTCAGAAACACACGCACATTACCCAGGCACACTTAAAGTTGTTGGTTCTGACTCTGTGTTTTGATAAACATATATAATATATTATCTGTTTTGGAATGTGGATTTACTTAGTAAAGACGTTAAAGTCATTTGAAAAATGGCCTAAGTGCATTATTTTGTATGACTGTATGACTGTAGTCAAGTATCTAGGAGAACCTTCATTGTTGTTGGATAAGATGTTTGTATTGTTGCATTTATGACAGATAAACACATTGAGGCAATTAGCTCAGTTTTAACATTTGAACAGAAGGCTCAACAATTCATTCAGAAGAACTCAGAGATCAATTTAGCAGAAAACAGCTTTTCTCTTGGCAAGAAATCCAACATTATCAGTTCAGTCCAGAAGAACCAGTCATACTCACCAAAATGTTGTTTATTTGTGGAATTTTTAATCTGGTTATGCTTAGATAGAAGTTTTCAAGGTGTTAGAAGTGGAAAGGTTTAGAACATCAGAATTGTGAGAAGTTCATGCCAAAGTACTCTTGTAGTTAAAATTAAGTCACAAAACTCCAAGGGAAAGAAGCTGGGAAGTGTAAGCAAAGTAAAACAAAAGCTGAAATAGAGGAAATATTTCTCTGGGATTGGATTTCTGTCATGGTTAATGTTAGGAAACCGATTGAAACTTGGTTTTGATATTTGGAGTGCGATCTTTCTAATTGTCTTCTTCCAATATAAAGCTTTGTTTTCTCTTTTGTGTAACATACCTGTGTTCTGCTGTTGAAGAAAAGCCTTGTGTGAATTTGTTCAATGACTAACCACCATGTTAACTAGCAACAGAAGTCAAATACGTGATTTATCCAATGAGGTTTCACTCCGTGACCTACCTGTCCATTATTTCCATCAGCCAGGATCATAACAGTGTTTCCAGCAATGAACCTCACTGTTCGTAATGTGTGCCAGAAATCCGAGAATGCTTTATGGACAGTCTTCCAATTTCAAAATAAATATGGGGAAATAATGTGCAATTTATCCACAAAATTGCTGTATACTATACTGTAAATAAGAAAACTAACCCTTCCATAAAAATGTATTTCTGATTATGCCCACAAAATTGCTTTGACTAGCAACATACTTTGGCAGGATAAATTGTATTTTTGTATAATTTTACTATCAATACAGAAGAGTATTCAGATTAATATTGATTTTCTGTAACCAAACAGCTATTAGCAACTGAACAGAGAATTATTTTCTGTTCCTGATGAATGGGATTGTGCTTTAAATCAATATTTATACTGACACAAACCGTTTACACTGTGTTGAATCTGAAGATTGAAATTAATAAGATGGATGCAGTATAGCATTTTGGTGAATAGAATGATTTCACCAAAATGAACAAAAGTTATTAAAAATAATTCATGGGCAAAGATGACATTTAGAGAAAGTACTATAAGAAAGAAAATTTAAAGATGCTCTTCAAGAATTGCGTCATCACAGATATACCTGTCACCATCAGTAAAATGTGTGACAATGCAAGTTCGATATCAAGTTTGTCATTTGATTATTAATACATATGAAATGAATAAAAGATCATGCTCTCTAAATTTAGCTTCAATAATTGAAAATTCTCAATTATTATTCTTAGATAAGTAGTTGCAGGACTTATGCTTCAATAATTATACACAAATCCTTCCATTTTATCAGTTGGGAAAATGCAGCATTAGAAAAATTGCATTTCACTTGTCGACTATTTTACTTGTTGCCTCTGTTGTATAACAATCTTTAATGCCTCATCAGAGTTGTACAAAGGTTTATCTGATATCACTCTTTCAGCGCTTGTGCTGCATAATGTGATTTATTTTGCAATATTTCTAAGCCCTTGCAGAGCTGGATAAAAAGCAATTCTCTGAGCTTGATATCCTTTGCCCATATCTTACAACCTTTAAAAGTCATACAGGATTACTACGTGAAATATTAATGCAATAAGAGTGTTTTCTGCTTAACATGCATTGACTTAACAAATTCAATATTGCATGTGCATTATGGAATTATTGCTCTTCTGCTTGAACATTGGATGCTGCTTTGTCCAAATAATGTGCTTTTCAGGAGTGCTTTTCTTTCCTTTTAAATATTGCAGGAAATTACATGCGTCTTAAGAGACTAACGAGAGACTTCATTTGTGCAATTTTTGTCAGTGCTAAGTGATGATGCTGAAGGCAATTTGTTGCACTAAAAAAAAATCAATTTTATTCAGAGAGGTGAGTAAGAGGTTACAGCTACCAAATGACTGTTCAGAACATAATGTAAAACTCTTTTCAGCATGCATCCATTCCTCCGGCAGCATTATTTAATTGGAGCATGAGAAAAGAATGTTTGAAAGTTTCAAGAGGTATCCTGTCTTGAAAGATACGTGGTGAGAAAATGCAATCTTGGAAAATATTAATACTGTTTAAGAATTATTGCTAATTGTGGAATCAAACCATCATTTTGTCATATTGAACATGAGCCTTGCATAAAAAAGGAATGAGTTGGTCAAAATGTTTTGACTTGCACCCTGCAGAATAATTCATAAGGATTATCGATGTAAAATGAAAATTATATTGATACAGTACGAGAGGACAGCAGTGATTGGTTGGCAAATGGACTTTGATTTTTAGAGGTGTTGCCATGGAGAATGCACCAGTTAGATGATGACTGACGGTTAACTACCAAGCTTTACTGAAATTTAGCCATGTTTGCTGAAACCATGGAGCATGCACTCTATTCATTAATGATGCACCCGTGAGCAAGGAGTGGGAAGGATGGAACCAGACTGATGATGAGGGTGAAAGGGGAAGGGAGAGAAACTGGGTTAGGAGACACAACTAGGACAGGGGTTCCCTCTCTTTAAATGTTAAACTAGGCACATTAAACTCTGATCAAGGCTGAATCAGCTAATAATGGAAGGCATCCCATATGTATTCCACCTTAACCACTTGATTTATCTGTCCTGCTACCTTAAGGGACTGCGGACCTGTACGCCAAGATCTCTCTGATCATCAGCGCTTCCCAGGGTCTGACTAATCTTATATTCCATTGCCTTGTTTGTGCTGCCCAAGTGCGCCACTCACATTTATCCAAAATTTCTTGTTAGCCAACTGGAATGAGTGGAGTTCCATAGGGATCAGTCCTGGGTCATAATTTTTGATGATATATATAAATGAATGGGAAGCAGAAAAAGACCATAGGGCTGTTCTCTCATTGGAGATAGACAACAGGCAGTGATTTATCCTAAATGTCACCACACCTCTGGAGAGTGGCGAGGTTGAGAAGGTGGGATGACAATTGAACCTGCGCATTTGGTGTAACTCTAAATCACAAACTAGTCCTACAGCCAAATGAACTAACCAGTTCCTGAATTTTCAGTTCTATCAGGGTCTACTAGTTCAGTTAGCTGGAGAGCTGGTTTACTTTCCACATGGTCTAAGGTCACCAAGACCTTTCCCATTGTCTGATGTGTGATGCCACTCAGATTAAACTTTCCACCAGTCACCTCTCTATAGTGACACAGCAGACTGCTATAAGTGGAAAGAAGGGATAGAAAATATGGTTGCTAAATTTACTGATGACACAGAGAGGTAGGATATAAGGAGACAAGAAGTGAAAGTGGATCAATTAAATGGCAAAAGGAGTAAAATGTGAAATTGTCAATTTTGGCTGGAAGAATAAAAAAGGATTCTATTTAAATGGTGAGAGCTTGCAGTATTCTGAAATGTGGATATTGCAGGCCTAGTGTGTGAATTGCAAAAGGTTAGTATACAAGTACACCATGGGTTTTGTGTACAGTATTCATCTCCTGATTTACGGAATGATGAAAGCACATTGGAAGCAGTTAAGCAAAGATTGTTTAGTCTAATACCTGATGACATCATCTTGCCTCACGTGAAATGGTTGGATAGGTGGGACTTATATCTGCTGGCGTTTAGAACAATAATAGATGACTTACTTAAAAGATCCTGGGTCTTGACAGGGTGCTTGTGAAGAGGATGTTTCCCAGGATAATGAATGCAGAACTAGGGGTCACAGTTTAAACATACGATGCCCTTATTTAAGACTAATGAGACAATTTTTTGTCTGATTTGTGAGTCTTTGAAAGTCTGTTCCTCAGTGGTTAGAAACAGTGTCTTTGAACATTTTTTTAAGATAGATCTAAACCGATTCTTAGTTGTCAAGGGGGTGAAAACTGTCAGGAAGATGTGAGGTAATTGGATCTGTTTTGATATTGTTCAATAATAGAGCAGGCTTTTGCCCGAAACATCGATTTTGCTGCTCGTCGGATGCTGCCTGAATTGCTGTGCTCGTCCAGCACCACTGATCCAGAATCCTTGAACATTAAGCGGCCTACTCCTAATCTTGATTTCCAGCTTTGTATGACACAGACCTGCACAAGGTGCAAAATGTGGGGTGAGGTGTCATGGATGCTCAAATTGTCCTTTCAATTCAAATGCTATGCAACAGTAGTTAATTGTTCTGCTCATAATTGAACACTTATTTCCTATCTCATTAATTAAACACCTGCAAAATATTGGTTGGGCTGGCATGGTAAATGGAGGTAATAAACCAATGGATGCACAATCTGAGGAACTGGAGAGTATAACGGAACTGTTCCCTACAGTGGAGTGAGAAGTCAGAAAATCTGGCAAGTGTGATTAAAAAGTAAGAATCTTGAGGAAACACACTTCAATTTTCTCTTTGAAGTTTTAAGAGAGTTGAAAATCTTGCGAATGAGTGGCGACGATCACATTTCCATGCATTTGCATCTTATTAATAGGCCCAATTCGCCTGATTTGTAAACAATTTCCCATGCTCACTTTCCTTCCCTGAGAAACTAAATAGCTTAAGTTTCAACATGAAGGTCAGATTGGTTACCTGGTGCCATAGTCTTCATCCATTGCTTTTGGCAACAAAGGGAAACTAAAGAGTCAAGATGGTGGACATCATCCAATCTTGGAGTGATAAGTCAAATAACATTCACACCACACAAGTGTCAGTCAATGACCATCTACAACAAGAGAAATTCTAATTAGCATCCCTTGGCACTCACTAGCATTAGCATTGCTAAATCCCCTATCATTAACCATTGTTAGGGTCATCATTGACTCGAAACTCAACTGGCACAGCAACATAGATTCTGTAGCTACAAAAGCAGGTCAGATGTGCAGAGTTCTGCAGAGAATAATGTGATCATCTGTCTTCACAAAGCCTGTCTGCAATCTACAAGTCAGAAGTGTGATAGAACGGCACGGTGGGCGGCATGGTGGCACAGTGGTTAGCACTGCTGCCTCACAGCGCCAGAGACCCGGGTTCAATTCCCGACTCAGGCGACTGACTGTGTGGAGTTTGCACGTTCTCCTCGTGTCTGCGTGGGTTTCCTCCAGGTGCTCCGGTTTCCTCCCACATCACAAAGATGTGCAGGTCAGGTGAATTGGCCAGGCTAAATTGCCCGTAGTGTTAGGTAAGGGGCAAATGTAGGGGAATGGGTGGGTTGCGCTTTGGCGGGTCGGTGTGGAGTTGTTGGGCTGAAGGGCCTGTTTCCACACTGTAAGTAATCTAATCTAATCTAATCTAATCTATCACTTGCCTGGGTGAGTGCATTCCCAACAACTCCCAAGAATTTGGGCACCAGCAGAACAAAGCAGCCTGCTTGCTCAGCATCCCATTTTCAAAATTCACTACCATCACCACCAACACACATGGCACCATCTACAAAATACACTGCAACAATTCACCGGGATCCCTTAGACAGTACCTTTTAAACCTGTGCCCTTTACCATCTTGAAAGAATAGAGAAAAAATATATAGGGAAACTACTACCTATAAGTGTCCCTCCAAGTTGAACAAGAGATCGGAAATATGTTGCTTTTTCTTAACTGCTGCAGTCAAAATCCTTGAACTCCCTTGCCAACAGCATTCTGATACACCCACAGCCCAAGGACTCAGCAATGAAAAGATACTAGGGGTGGGAGCAGCAAATACTGGCCGACTCATTGATGCCTACGTCCTATAAAACTAAGCATACGTTTAAGTGTTTGAAGTTGTAAGAATACTTGTGCTCTACCTTATGCCGTGACATTATATCCCTACTGGCATGAGCACTGCCCTTTTAAAACAACAATAATACAGTTCAGCTCTGCTTGCAAAACATAATCTTCTATTATTTGGCACACTTAGTTTGATTACCTTCATAACTTGCCTCTACAGTTTGTTTGAAGGCAAACTTAGCATTCATAACTTTAGCTAGCTCTAAGTGGTTATTGGAAATGGTTATTGTTTGGATGTTTGAAGAAAGCATGGCCTGTCCCACTGCAAGCCTGCATAATAGGTCAATCTTCATCATTAAATCCAGCAATATACAGATGTTCCTGATGGTTTCTACCTATTTTCTCAATGACAGAATAGACCCCATAATATACAAGCATAATACAGCAATATAAACATTTGAAAATAAAAGGTTTTAAATTGTGCATTGTTATATGCTTTTTTGTTTTTAATTACATTTCTTCATAGAATTTAGGCATTGCTGGCTGGCCAGGGTTTTTTGCCCTATTTACCCATGAGAAAGTGGTGGTGAGCTCTCTTCATGAACCACTGCAGTTCATGTGCTTTACGTAGACCCACAATGCCCTTTTGGAAGGAGTTACAGAAGTTTGACTGAGCAATAGTGGACAAATGTCATAACATTTCCAAGTCCGGATGGTGAGTGGCTTGGAGGAGAACTTGCAGATGGTGGTGTTCCCATGTACCTGCTGTCCCCCTGTCTTTCTAATGCTAGTGATCATGGGTGACTTTCTGCAGTGCACAGTGGTACACATGGTACACAGTGCCGTTACTGCACGCTGGTGGTGAAGGGAGTGGATTTTTTGATCATGGCATGAGTCATACAAACTGCTTTGTCCTGAATAGTGTCAAGCTTCTTGAGTGTTGTTGGAGCTGAATTCATCCTGACAGATTGAAATATTCCAACACAGTCTGGACTTTGTGCCTTGTAAATCCTGCACAGGCTTTGGCACATCAGGAGGTGAGTTATTTGGTGCAGGATTCCTCGCCACTGACCTTCTCTTGTAGTCACTGTGTTTATTGGATGAGTGTAGTACAGTTTCTGTTCAATAGTAATCCCCAGTAGATAGTGGGGGATTCAGTGTTGGAAATGCTATTGAAAGTCAAGTGATAACGGTAAGATTCTGTCAGGTTGGAAATGATTATTGCTTAGCATTTGTGATGCATGAATGTTACTGGTGACTTGTGAACCCAAGCCTGGATTTTGTTCAGGACACAGTGCATTTGAGCAGGGAGTGCTTCAGTATTTGAAATTTTATGAGTGGTGCTGAACATTGCTCATTATTGGTGAACATCCCTTATTCTGACTTTATGCAGGGAACATCTAGAGTTCAGCATTTTGTTTTTCAATTTTGAACCAAGGTTCAAAGACACTGGTACTGAATGGCCCTGGCAGAACCCAAATTGTCCATCAGTGAGATGGTTAGTATCAAGCAAACTGCTTGGTAGCACTGTTGGTGACATTTTCATTCATTCAAGGATGGCAGCAGAGATATGCCAGGTAATTAGAGACCAGTTAGTCTGACATTAGTGACAGGCAAATTATTGGAAAAAGTTCTGAGGGACAGGATTAATCAACACTTAGAAAAATTGGACTGATGAGGGATAGTCAGCATGTTAGAGGGAGATACAGTCTGACAACTTTAGGTGTTTTTTGAAAGTGATGAACTATATTGATGAAGGCTGTGCAGTTGATGTAATGGATATGGACTTCAATAAAGCTTTTGACATGGTCCCACATGGAAGGCTGGTCCTAAAGGTAAGAGCCTTGGGATCTACAGCATTGGCAAACTGGATCCATATTTTGCTTGCAAAAGGTGATGATGGAAGGTTATAGGTATGATTAGAATCCTTTGACCAGCGATGTACCACAAGGACTGATGCTGGGACTCTTGCTGTTTGTCATGTACATTACATCTTCTTCTTTTACATCCAAGTTGTTAATTAGCACATTTGCCGATGACAGATAACTCGTGTTGTTGATAGTGAGGAGGATAGTGTTCGGCTACAGTCTGATAATGATCAGCTGGTAAATTGGGCAGAGCAATGGCAGATGGAATTTAATCCTGATAAAGTGAGGTGATGAATGTCTAATAATGAAAGGATATACACAATGAATGATAGGTCCCTAGGGAATACTGAGGAACAAAGAGAACCTGGTATACATGTTCATAGATCCCTGATGGTGTCAACAAAGGTAATAGGGTGGTGAAGAAGGCATATGGGATACATGCCTTCATTAGCTAGAGCATGGAACATAAGAACAAGAGAGCTTGTTACAACAAGGAAACCTTGTTATGCCAAAGATGGAATACTGTGCACAGTTCTGAATGCTACACTATCAGAAGCATGTGATTACACTGGAAAGGATGCGATGGAGATTCACCAAGATGCTGCCTGGGATGAAAAGTCTCAGTTATGAGGAGAGACTGGACAGGCTGTGTTGGTTTTCCTTGGAGCAGAGGAAGCAAAGGGGAGAATCTGATTGAGGTACGAAAAATTGCAAGGCATAGTTAGAGTAGATTTTGAGAATGTTTTCCCCATGGCAGACATATCAAAGACCAGAGGACATAAGTTTAAGATGAGGTGTAAGTGGTTTAGAGGGTATCTGTGAAAAAAATGTTTTCACTCAGAGGGTAATTTTTTTTAATGAGACTTGTATTGTCATGTGTGCAGGAGTACAGTGAAGTTACTAAATCATCATTTCCATCACCATTTTAGTGTGCAGAAGACAGGATTAAAAACAGAAGCAGAAAGAAAAAACAGCCAAAGGAAAAGGAAATGTCCAGATCACTCCCCCTCCTCTGCCATACATCCCCACTGTCAGAAAAACAAAGTCACAAAGTCCATTCCTCTGTGTGTGAACACTCAGATGCCCTGACTAATAAAATAGAACATGCCGCCTGAGAGGGTGGTAGAGGGTGGTGTCGCAACAGTTACATTGAATTTTCCAACCAAGATGTAGGAAGAACTGACTTGCTCATAGCCTCAGTATTTCAGCCTTCTCAGACAATGAATCTGTCCAATTGTCATACAGGAGTCAACCCAAAAATATTTAAATAAGGCCTTCACATTAGAATTGAAAGGGGTTGACATGTCCTTGAAAAAAACAGATTCTTTACCAAAGCCCTGCTGCACACATCTATCCTATGGATATATTTACCAAGGACTGAACATGCCAGTACAAGATCTTTGAAAGGGAGATTCACATAATCCCATCCCTTGTTTATTTCCTTGTATTATTTATATTTTGTTTCAATATTTGTTCTTATGTTCCTGTTGTTGCAATATTTTCTTTCTTCTTTAACTATGTTCTCTTCTCTTTATCTCTCTGTGTTTTTCTCATGTTTTTCTCTTCTGCTTGCTCTAACTTTCTCTTGCTGTAATACATTTAAACTGTTCAGCTGTTAAACTATAGTTTAATAATAAGCTGTGTTCAAAAAAAATTATCTTAATGGAAGACATAGTCCTGCCGCAACCAGCCATGAATGATAGGAGATTTCAAGATCTAAGAGGAGAGTTGCATACCATATAAAACAGCTGGGTTGAAAGATATCATTAAAATTAAAGAACATATAAAAGTTAAGGAATGGCTTAAACTTGTAAGGTGACGTGTTATAGAAAGATCAGCAAAGGAATATAAGATAGGAGCTGCACAAACAAATGGGGAAAAAACATTAAAACATCAAGATTAGCACAATAGGTTTTATAATCTATATTAGAAGGAACAGCATATCTAAGCATAAAAGAAGCTGTTCAAAAACAGTTGCAAATAATATGACATACTGACAAAATCACTGATTTATCAAACCAATGAGCTGATCTGTTGATATCAGTCATTTTAAAATCAGGTTAGTCTCAGCTGGTGGATGACAAATGAATTAAAAGTACTTTTTTCTGATGATAAAATTATTGCAACTGTGTTAATAAAACAACATCAGGTTATCAGTCTTGAACATATCAAGGAATATATTTAAAGCAAAGTAAGAAAGACTTGTGTTTCAAACACACCTTCCATTACCTCAGGACTTCCCAAAGCACTTTACAGCCAATTAATTACTTTTGAAGTGTCAATTTATATACAGCAATCTCTGACAAATGGTAATGAGATAATGATAAGGTAATCTAATTTTAATTATGTTTATTGAGTGAAAAATGTTGGCTAGGAAACCAGGGGAAACAACCCTGCTCTTTATTGAAACAGTGCTGTAGGATGTTCTACGCCCACAGAAAGAACAGAGGGCTTCAATTTATGCTTCATCTCAAAGTTCAATGCTCTCTCGGCACTGAAACATCAGCCTTAATTTTAGTGCTCAAGTGTCCGTGATGGGATTGGAGGAGTCCACAGTCTTGTTTCAAAGGGAGCTGTGCAATTCGCTACGAATCACAGCCAACAAAGATGAAACACAAGGAAAGCAAGATTTCAAATGATGGTGTTATAAGACTTTGTCTGAATGTCTAGTTCAAGGAAAATATGATACAAGTGATTTTATGGAATCCAAAGTAGCATGAATTGTGCCACATGGGGTAACTGAGTTAGATGAACAGGAGGAAGATGAGGTGTTGTGCTGGCTGTGTGTGGAATGGTTCTGGGAGCAGTAAGGAGAGGAAGAGGGGTCTAAGGAAAAGTCAATGGTGGAGTCATGGACATGGAGGACTGAAGTGGAAAGTGCTTAGTGTACTCTGTAGGGAGTCACTTAGATGCATTGGTTGGACAGAGTAACATCAACAGTGTGGGTTTGGTTCCCGCACCAACTCAAGTTATGTTGAAGAACATTCCTTCCTAGCCGCTTTTCTCATTTGAGGTGCGGTGATCCTCGGTTTAAACTACCATCAGCCAACTCCCCATGTCTTTCCAAAATGAGATAGCAGCCCTATGGTCCAATTAGGTTATGGCAACTCTGCCTTTACTCTATACAAAGGTGGTGAGAACAATCAGTTAGGGTCAGATAATGAGGGGATTAAAAGGTGACACCAGTGCTGAACAAATATTGGTTCATCTCAGAATAGCTGTGTTCATACAGAGCTTTGAGTTCACATACAACATTTCAGTCATCACCACTCAGGACAGTAATCTCTAACAATGTCCTTTACAATGTAAAGGTGGGAGCTCCAGCTGAGTTTGCAAGTTCAGCCGTATGTCAGTGAATAGTAAATACAACACAAGATGTTCAACAAAGTGTGAACAAAAAATACAAAATTGTTTCTTCCACAATAAAAGACATGTCCCCAATTCTCATGAGGAATGACAGTACATTAGCTTTCAGACTAAGCTCACCTCAACAAATAATGATGCTGCACACGTGAATACAGTGAAGTCAATGTCATGTGAATTACTTATAAATGAAATTTAAATTTGTAGGAAGTAAAATTCCTATGTCAACCTTGTGTTCTCAGTAAGTCTTATATTATTGAAAATAAATTTGGACAGGAAAGCTTTGGCAATGTTGTTGAATATTCATGTCTGACCAGGAGCTCTTTTAAAGCACACAGGTAACTATAATATTGTCAGCGGATAGCAGATTTCACCACTCAAAATATTCTCCAACTCTGGAACAGTATGATTTTCCTGAACATGCTACTGGCACTTTGAATTTCAATTGTAATTGCAGGGAAAATGAGGAAAAAGCAGGAGTGAATGCATATTTCCAGTACTCACCCTCTGCAATTGTGCAACAAAATACTGTTCTAAGTTTGCAAGCATGCAAATTAGTTTGTGCAATCATTTGAACCATAATTACACATCATACTTGAAACCATGATAGCTTTCCAACTTATGGCCAGAATGACTATTTATACCCATACGTGAACTTTTACAGGCTCACAGGTAAGGACAGCCATATTCATTGGATTGCTCACATCTCTCAATGTCTTAACATTTATGAAATATTTGGCTTCTGTTGTTTTTCTATTAAAATGACTCATTTCACACATATTACGTTATATTCCATCTGCCATGTTCTAGCCCACTCAGTTGTCCTGTTACAGTCCTCTGCAAGCCTTCTTGCACCATCTTCAAAACTTAGATGCCAAGCCAGGTTGGTATCATTAGCAATAATATTGACAATATTATAATAGTCGCTATATCCAAATGATTTTTACAGTTTGAGATTAGCTGTGGACTCAGTGTTGATCCTTGAATATGACTCAAGTAAACCTGCCATTCTGAGAAAGATTAATTTATTTCTATTGTTTGTTTTCTACACATTAAGTCATTCTCAATCCATTTCAGTTTATTTGCTCCAGTCCCACGGGGTCTTTACTGAGTTTACTCATTTCTTATTTAGAACCTGTGTTCTGTAAGTCAAAATGCATCACGTTCACTGGTTCTCCTTTGCCAATGCTACAAATAATATCCACAAAAAGCTCCAAGACATTTTCCATAATTTCTCTTTCATAAAGCCATGTTCATTCTGCCCAATTTTGCACACTCTCCTAAATGTTTAGCTATCACATTCTTTACAATCCGAAGGAACATTTCTCCCTCCTCATGATGTCAAATGAACAGGTCTGTACTTCTCCATTCTCCCCTACCTTTACTTCTAGAATCGTGACGTTCTATTTGCATCTTTCCCATTGACGTAGAATTTTGAAAAAAGAGCCTCCAATGCATCCACTATCTTTCTGGCCATTTCTGTCACCTCTCTGGAATTTATCTTATCTGCTCCAGCATTCACTCAACCTATTTGTGACTATTTCAATGGACAAGTGGGAGTTGATTGCTTTTTGGTGAAGTTTTATAGGGATTGAAGTTCGATCATTCACAATGAAAATGAAAAACTGTGCATCCTCTCATGCAGCAACTAGGATCAGTTTGATGCTGCTTTTTTGATGGATGTGACAAATAATTTGGATTTAATGACTTCTGTATCCCCAAAACAAGTTATTTGTGAACTTGAAACTGGAATTAAATTCCAATTATTTACTTGTGAACAAAGCCATTAAAATAGCCAAGAAATATGGATGAAATATCAGTATTGCAGACCATCAAAGGCAGTCAACTCCACATTTCTTAGGATACAGGGATCAATGACTGAAGTGACTAATGCATTAAGTAGTGAATACATTTGTGAGCACACCATTACATCAGCAGGGAAGTAGGCAGAATGCCAGAGAAACAATACCTATATCTAGTCCACAAAGGTTAGAGAGTTCAATAATTAAAAGCAATAAGAATGCTGCTGTCATATACCAGTAATTTTATTAACAAAAAATGCCACCTATGCTTCTGTGACACTTGTCACAGACTGTTCTTGTACATCAATATCATAAGGAAAACTCATACAGAATAGTGCACACGATGGGAAATTTTGTTCACTCCTGAGATTGAAGCACCATGACATGAAATACTTGGCAAATAAACCAAACATTTTCCCGATTAGTTACCTGTAAAAGATGTATATAATCTGGCAATTTTCCACAATTCCAATGCAGACAATAATATTTATGACTCATGAAAATAATAGACAGGAATGAAATAATAAATAATTTTAATTATAGCTTGAAGCTACCAAGGGGTCCATAAAAAGTACCTCTATATCCTTCTTTGAAAATGAAATATTGCTTTTCTCTTTCCTTTCTTCACGCCTAAATTCACTTCAGCAGTGCAACCGGGGAGCAAAATGAAATGGGTGCTTTACAATTATTAACACTGTACTGTTGACCTAAATGCAACGATGCCATTTGAAATCTGTTTTCTACATTTCTACAATACTACAGACAATGCACTTCCACAATAGATTGGCTTATATCCAAAGAACGTTACTTTAATTACATAAGCGGAAACAAAGCATGTAAAGCAACTAGTCCATTATGAAATTTCATTTCAAGGTAACAGTTCTGGTGAAAGGATTGTTTGTTTGTTGTTTCTTTCATCAAATAACATACTAAAAAAGACTGTATTGTTTCTGCAAAGAAAAATATCTTAAGGATGTTAAAGAAGCTGACAAACATATTTTTCTATAGTTGTTAGTGAGATGTTATGGAGAATATAAAACATGAAGATCTTCAGTATCACTATTTTCAACCCAGCTGAGAATGTATGGATAGTAGCAGGTCAAGAATGCAGGTCACCATCACTTTCTCAAGGGCTGTTCGGGTGGTCGAGAAATACTGGTCTTGCCAGCAATCTCCACATTCTATGAATAAATAATAAAAGAAGGAGCCACACTATTATTTATACACAGATCAGACAGTAACATCAGAGGAGCACTGGTACACAGTTAAAGATGAAAATATGAGACTTGTTGCCTGTGATACATTGCACTTTTGAACACTGCACAAATACAGTGGCTCGCTGTCTGCTTCCACTTTCAAATATATTCAATCGTGTGAAGCTTTTACTTTGATGTCATAGATATGGATTAAATTCACCACAAAGCGTTAGGACTGCCCATTTAATTATAAACAGTTGCTTTAATGCCATGATCAACCTTAGTTAGTGCCAAACAACAGTGTGCTGAAAATTAACTTTCACAAGTGTGGCTTTAACTGATGTTGGAGGTAATTAAAGATGTTTTGGATATTTTTGTCTTTTTATATATCTGTGAATCTGCTGTTTCTTTCTCTTTATTTCATTTTCTTCACCCGATTTGGGCATTGAAATAAGTGTTTGTATTACTATTAATGGAGTCAGAGTCTGTGTTGCACATTAACTGTTAATCTGATGGTCAAAGAAGGCATACAATTTCTTGCCCTGTTCACACAAGTCTCAGGCTTCCTCTAGAGGGTGCTGCACACTTTGCATCTTCCACAAACAGCAACTTTCCATACAAATTATGAAAGTAAATTAGCAAGAGTAAGTGTCACCATTGTTGGACTAGTTTCAGACAATTCTGGAGCAGGATATTCTCACAGTAACTTTATGGCTTGTGTTAGAAGTCATACAAATTATCTGATAACCTTCATCCAAGACTGAATGGAATTTATTTCTGTTTGCCTTTGGTTAAAACGAGATAAATTCTGTCAAAAAGGATGAGCAACATGAAATCCTGAAGACTTAGAATTATAATTGGCTAATAGTTGTTCTCCTTGATTGGTCATAAAGAAATTGATTCTTGAAAACCCAATTTAGATATTATCTGGGCATATATATTTGAGAGAAAGAAATCAGTTACTACATATTTGAGTTTGTTCTCATGAAAATTAAACTTGTTACAACTCCTGAATTTTAGAGTCTGAGGCATCACAGACTGGAATAGATTTAGGTGGATTCATGATTTAAGAAGGATTGCATAACAATGAAGTTATGATGGCACCAAATTAAATTAAAAATTGACAGTAATAAGATGGTGATTTTATCAAGAACAATGTTTGATTGCAACAAGAGGCAGTGGCCTCCAAAATTACAATATTAATTGGGAATTAATCTAATCAGTGTTCGCCGAAGTTTCTGTAATAAATCATTTTGAGTTTAAGATAAGTATAAATATTTAATGACTGGTTTTAGTCTGGTTTTGTCAGTTTATTACTGTCTAATTATGAGCTTTATAGTCATTAGAAAGAGAGGTGTAAGTAGCATTATCATCTCTGAAACATGTACTCAGAGGCACTCATTGTGTTGGTGAATGTTTTATGAAACCTGCAATTTTACATTCTCTCACTGTTTTATAATTAGCTTTTGTTTTTGTTTCATTGATCAGCTTATCTCCAATAGACTACATCTGTCTTTGTTTCTTAAACCTTGTTTTCAGATTGTAGTCCATCTTCATATAATGAAAATTCTTAAACTTGTTTATAACTTAAAAATTATGGTTTCCCAAGTTTGTGTCCCACTTCTTTATTATATGATGATAATGTGAAAAAGTGACTTTGACATCATAATTGTGTCTAGAATTAATAATCATGGGTATAACTTAATGAAACACTGGTGGTGAATTTGGAGGTCGGGCCTTTTAATAGGGTGTGAAACCACTAAATTGCTGCCACAGTCCAATTTAAGTCTAAGTGAAAAGATTCACAGATATCGTCATGCCAAGATGGCAATTCAGGCTCTTAAGTGCAATTCATGACTACCTGAAGCATCTCCTCTCACTATCATTGATATTCAGTCAGGAATGAGCAGAGATCTGTTACACAGAAATACGTTTGCTCAAGGACTTCCAGGATCATGGCTGTCCATTTGTTTAAATCCACTTAATCAAGGGAGCTGGCTTTAGGGAAATTATTTCTAACCTTGCTGAAGACTCAACTCCCTTTGTGAGTGCAGACCCTTGACCCCACTTCCCACCGTTACACACTTGTTGTCTGAGTCCCTCACTGATCCTTAACTTTGGCAGGTCCATGACTGATATCAAGCCTAAACATAGAATCACTACAGTGTAAAAGCAAGCCATTTGGCCCATTGCATGTTCACTGATCCTTCGATGAAGATCCCATTCAAATTCAACCTATCTCTGCAACCTTGCATTTCCAATGGCTAATCCACTTAGCCTGCACATCACTGGGCACTATGCAGTAAGTAGTTCAGCATGGCCAATCCACCTAACTCGCATATCTTTTGACTTTGGGCGGACACTGGAGTACCCAGAGGAAACCACACTGACACAGAGAGAATGTGCAAAGCTACACACAGTCTGACAACCAAGTGTGGAATTGAATCCAGATCCCTGGAGCTGTGAGGCAGCAGTATTAACCACTGAGCCACTGTGCTGTGTATCAGTATCTCCTCCATGGCATTGACTTGCAATAATAGGCTGCCATAGCAACACCTGATTAATTGTCAGATCTTGGTTGACGGGATTTCCACGCCTTTGATTCTTAACCCTGAGGAATGCCCTACAATGACCACACAAGTGATTGATGTGCTTTTAATTCTGGCAGGCCTTTCCAAATAGAGTTAACAATGGGTTGCTAATGGGTCTCCAGCTGGCAAACAAGATCACCATCACAAACCTTAAAGCCTATCCATTCTTTCTAAAAAAACAGATTTTTTTTTAAAATTAATAATTTGGCACTGTAGCTGTGGATTTTGTGTGTTATTGCTGTTATGACTGCAGTCATGTTTGTAAATTATCCAAGCAGTTCCTATATTAGATCCTTGTTCAAGCTAATCTCTCTAAAGGCAGATTTAATGTCCCTATCTCACCCAACAAAGAACCATAAGTGAACTTAATTGATTTGACTACAAATGGGAATCAGAATAATGAAGTGAGGCACAAATTGCTATATAACAGAATGATTCTGAATGGGTTAATGTTATAATGGCTTCCCCATTCTATAATTGTAATACACTGTTAGTGGAGACAAAGATTTATATTCTAGATTTTGGAAAGAGCAAATGGAACTACAAACCCCAGCAACAATGCCTGACCCAATGACTTTGCATTTACTGTGAGCATCCTTTTAAACCTACTTGTTACCTCCGAACAGTGTAACTTCTCTCAGATATGGTGTATTCTTCACCAGAGATCACCATATAGCTCCAAGACAAAAGAGGATTAGTGGCAGTACATTACTACAAACAACCCTGGCCCAGTACCAGATTTTGGTAAAAGTGTCAAATACTACAAGGTACCTGGTGTGATTGTATAGAAAAATACAACAGAGATTACATGATTTCACTTCATTTTTCTTCAAGTGCAGAATTCCAATTTTCTTTCCTGCACTTTGTTAGTTTATATTTGCCTGTGGGGTATGTGTATAACTAATGAGGTGGCACATTTGTTCTGCACTGACATTTATCACAAAGTAAGGCCAAATGTACAGTAAATGGAGACAGAGTTCTGTGAAAAATGACTGAGCACATTTTATAAAATATGAGTAATGAGAAGACACTAACTTAATACAGCATGATGGCTCAGTAGCTGGCACTGCTACCTCACAGTGGCAGGGACCTGGGTTTAGTTGCAGCCTTGGGTGACTGATTGATGAGGGCAGAGCAGGGGACGTAATCTATATGGACTTCAGTAAGGTGTTCAAAAAGGTTCCCCATGGGAGACTGATTAGCAAGGTTAGATCCCACGGAATACAGGGAGAACTAACCATTTGGACACAGACCTGGCTCAAAGGTAGAAGTCAGAGGGTGGTGGTGAAGGGTTGTTTTTCAGACTGGAAGCCTGTGACCAGTGGAGTGCCACAAGAATCAGTGCTGGGTCCACTGCTTTTCATCATTTATATAAATGACTTGGATGTGAGCATTAGAGCTATAGTTAGTAAGTTTGCAAATGACACCAAAATTGGAGTTGTAATGGGCAGTGAAGAAGGTTACCTCAGATTAAAACAGGATCTTGATCAGGTGGGCCAATGGGCTGAGAAATGGCAGATAGAGTTTAATTTAGATAAATGTGAGGTGTTGCATTTTGGGAAAGCAAATCTTAGCAGGACTTATACACTTAATGGTAAGGTCCTGGGGAGTGTTGCTGAACAAAGAGACCTTGGAGTGCAGGTTCATAGTTCCTTGAAAGTGGAGTCGCAGGTAGATGGGGTAGTGAAGAAGGTGTTTGATATGCTTTTCTTTATTGGTCAGAATATTGAGAACAGGAGTTGGGATGTCATGTTGTGGCTGTACAGGACATTGGTTAGGCCACTTTTGGAATATTGCGTGCAATTCTGGTCTCCTTCTTATCAGAAAGATGTTGTGAAACTTGGAAGAGTTCAGAAAAAATTTATAAGGATGTTGCCAGGTTTGGAGGATTTGAGCTATAGGGACAGGCTGAATAGGCTGGGGCTGTTTTCCCTGGAGCATCGGAAGCTGAGAGGTGACCTTATTGAGGTTTATAAAATCATGAGGGGCATGGATAGGATAAATAGACAAAGTGTCTTCCCTGGGGTGAGGGAGTCCAGAACTAGAGGGCATAGGTTTAGGGGTGAGGGAAAGATATAAAAGAGACCTGAAGGACAACTTTTTCACTCAGAGGGTTGTACGTGTATGGAGTGAGGTGCCAGAGGAAATGGTGGAGGCTAGTACGATTGCAACATTTAAAAGACATCTGGATGGATATAGGAATAGGAAAGTTTGCAGGGATATGGGCCAGGTGCTGGCAGGTGGGATTGGATTGGGTTGGGATGTCAGTCGGTATGGATGAGTTGGACCGAAGGCTCTGTTTCCATTCTGTACATCTCTATGACTCTATATTATCATCACTGCAGTTGTTCTTGTTCACATCTTCTTTCAGTTTTGTGAAACAATCAATAATTAATTTTCTTCAATTTATAATATATTAGATCAGCGGTACATTTATTTAAAATAAAGACTAAATGCTTTAAAACCAAATAAATTTCATCAAGACTGTCCTTTAGTGGAGTGCTCTTGCTGTTTGTTGGAAAATTAACTTTATTAGATCATTCTTTCATTACTGAAGTAGTAAATTATTTCTTCATTGTCATTGAATGCCTGGGGTTCAATGACAGAACTAGAGAAATAAGAATATAATTGATTATACCAAAATGATAAAATGTTAGAACCGTGGATATTTACTTTATTGCTGATGAATTATAAAAAATGCAGCAAGCAATTTCTTAGAATAAGTGTATCGAAGAATGTATTTAATATCAAAAAATCCTTTTAGTGTTCCATTCAATTTAATAAATGTATTCATTTCACAAATTTGTGCAGCTAAAATCAAACTTTGGAAAGATATATTTATATTAATTTAGTTTTGGAAAATATTGGCATGGACCTCTTACGACAACATTTTGTAAAATTCACTCTTGGGACATCTTCATCACTGGCTGGCCAGTACTTACTGCCCATCCCTCGCTGCCCTTGCATTGAGTGGTTTGAAAGTTAACCACATTGCTGTGAGTCTGGAGTCACCTGTAGGCCAGACCAGGTGAGGATAGCAGATTTCCTTCCCTGAAGGACTTTAGACAACCAGATGGGGTTTTCCATCAATTGGCAATAGTTTCATGGTCACCAGTAGATTTGTAATACACAATTATTTTTCAATTCAAATTTCACCATTTGCTGTGGCAGGATTTGAAACCGGGTTCCCAGAACTTTAATACAACATCATCCTGGCAGTTACTTTTTGTGGATTGCTGTAAACATTAAAGTATTACCTAATTGGAGTAAAACTGTCATCTAAGGAAAATAGTACATGAAAGGGTTAACAGATATCACAATATAATCTTTGCTATCATGGTGCAAAGGACATTCCTGGAGGAGGTGAACAGTTTCACTTCGAGTCTCTGAATTAAAATCTAAATAACTGCAGGTGTTGTAAATCAGAAACAAAAACAGATGTTTGCTGGAAAAGTTCAGCAGGTCTGGCAGCATGTGTGAAGAGAAATCAGACATAACATTTCAGATCTGCTTCTGAGGAAGGGTCAACAAACCCAAAATGTTAACTCTGACTTGTCTTCACAGATGCTGCCAGACCTGCTGAGCTTTTCCAGCAACTTCTGTTTTTGTTCTACTCTCTAACTTATGGTTCAAGCACTAAGCCCATGTAGCTAACAAGAATATTAATGTACCCTTAAGTTGAACCTGATATCTCACAAAAAATGATCATGCACCTCAGATGTAAGTAGCATTTAAGCACTTTAGAATAAATCTATTCTATTTATCATGACTGAACCCATCTTCTGTCAAAGGTGCTATCTGGACATCTTTCTCCATTTGGTATCAATAATGTAGATTAATCCCAATAAGAAAAAAATGGTGGCACTAAATCTATGCAAGCCATTTCAGTGGCTTTGTGAGACATGGTCACATCAATATAGCAAAAACCACAACCTACCTGTTGATATTCAGCTGCTTTTTCTATTTTGTTTTCATATCACATTTTATAACTGTTTTCAAATATTGTTCAAAACTGTAGGTTAATCAGCCACCTTAAAGTGACTCAAGTTTCATCTTTACCCTCCCAAACACAGCTTTTATTGCCCGAACAAGCAGTAGTGGGATTCTGATTGATAGTTGATTCCTATTTTGCCTTTCATTGTTAATTAGTATATTCCTACTCCAAGAATCCCTCCAGTGTGGAAACAGGCCATTTGACTCAAAAGTCCACACTGACCCTCCGAAGAGTATCTCACCCAGACCCATCCCCCTACCCTATCCCTGTAACCCTGCATTCCCCATGGTTAATGCACCTAACTTACATATCTCAGAACACTATGGGCAATTTAGCATGGCCAATCCACCTGACCCGCACATATTTGGATGTACACCCTGTACATCCAATATCACCTCTCCTCTTCCGTTAGTGAGGTTACCTTAGTTGTACTCTTCTCCATACATAGTGTCACTGCTGCTTTCCAATCAGATATACTTTTTAAATGAACTTACCTTGCTATATATTGGACATAGGATGAACTAAGTTTACCAATGGAATCAATTCTGTTTCATGCCGATTGGAATGAGGCCTCCAGTTCTCTTTTCGTGGAACTATATTTGCTGGATTTTCCATTTAAAAGAATACTTTTATGCTGGTGAAGTGTGCCGAAGGAAATAATATAAAAAGTTAGTGTCAAATGCAATCAGTACCACTCATAGCATTTAAATGCCCAAAATTCCTGCACTTTTGTTTTGAATATTTCTGGTATTTTCTGCCATTCATAATGACTGCATGCTGTATTACAAGGTCATTATAATGATCCAACTTTTCCAATGAAATCTTAGGTGTTCCATGAATAGAGAAACTTAGCCTCAATGTTTGTTCTTGTGCCAACCTCCAGTTGATGAAACCATCATGCATAATCAGTGTTGGATCAGATATCATTGTGTCTAATGTTCATTTACTGCAGTGGAACTAAACATCAGGGACTGATCACAATAAGCAGCTGATTCAATAACACCCATTCTGCAGCATTGCCTGAAATAAATTTCAATGCCTCACATCCAGAAACACTTGAGTTTCATTATTATGATTTTCTTATTTTGCTGCATTTCACGATGACCTTTGGTTTCATCTTGACAGAAAGTGATGTTTAACAGATTTTTTTTTCAAATAAACATCATGAGCAGAAAATTTCACTGTCAATGGATAGTTTCAATTGTGAATGCAGACAATCCAATTCAGTTTGCCAATACATTTCTACCACAAAGAGTTGCAGTTAGGATGGGATTGCAGATGGTTGCCCAAACTATTTTGTTTCAAATAATATTTCATGATACCTGGGGATAGCACTGTAACTTAAAATTCTACATAATGTGTCTGCCTTCTTGAAGTGTTTGACGCATACTGAAATTATATTGATTTGTGTTTACATCCACAGCTGGTTTGATGGTGGCTCAATGGTTAGCACTGCTGCCTTAAAGCATGAGGAGCCTGCGTTCAATTCCAGCCTTGGGCAAAATTGTCTGAGTGGAGTTTGCATATTCTCTCCATGTCTGTGTGAGTTTTTGCTGGGTGCTTTGCTTTCCTTCCACAGTCCAAAGATTAGATTCCCTACAGTGTGGAAACAGACCCTTCGGCCCAACAGGTTCACACCAATCCTCTGAAGAGCAATCCACCCAGACACATTCCCCTACTTTTACCCCTGACTAATGCACCCAGTGCTATGGGCAATTTAGAATAGCCAATACACCTGACCACATCTTTGGACTGTGAGAGGAAACCGGAGCACCCGGAGGAAACCCAAGCAGACACGGGGAGAATGTGTAAACTCCACACAGACAATTGCCCGAGGTGGGAATTGAACCCAGGTCCTTGGTGCTGTGAGGCAGCAGTGCTAACCACTGAGCCACCGTGCAGCCACAAGATATGCAAGTTAGGTGGATTGACTGTGGGACGTGGCTCTGGGTAGGATTCCGTTCAGAGAGTCGGTGTGGACTTGATGGGCCAACTAGCCTGCTTCCACACTGTAGGGATTCTATAATTAGATTGGAAAGCACCAAGCTTTGGTGTATTTGAAATCATTACATTTATATTGATAAACCTGCAGAACAGGAAAATTATTTTATTTTTAACATCTGTGTTAATTAAATGGTGAAAAAAGAAATACATGGAGGCTTCAATGTTTTATAAAAGCAACAAGAGCAATAAATGTGGCATGTGGGGTAACTGAATAATGTGAGGAGTGAATTTTTTATTTCCCAATGCCAGTTGAAATGTGGAGATTAAGTGAGCACTGTGTTTGCAACTTGTCAAGCCTCACACTGTCCAGTGGTGGGTTTGTAATACATTTGCATGCAAGGATTACTCATTAAGATGAAGCTTTTCAAAATTACCTTATACCTTCCAGATAGATTAGAAGCACACTAGAAATTTATAGCAGTTTACAAGTTAATTTAAGTTTGAAAAAAAAACACCTGTGCCTCCTTTTAAGCTCTAAATAAACTTTGTTAATTGCACTGGAGTTGAGGAAAGAACCTTTGGCCATAATACAAGCTCTTTAACCAGGAGTTCCTTTCATTGCCCACTCTGGCTGCAGTATTGTCACCTGACAGTGAGTTTCAATATTGAAAAGCTCCTCTTGGAATCATGCTTATCTCTCGTGCAAGTCACGTTTTGACTTTCGAGAGCAATTGCTGGTCAAGAGGAGAAAACGAAAGGGTGAAAGTGGCAAGCAGCTCTCATTCTGCCATCAACGTATGCCATGATGATGAGAGGAGATTGCTGCTTGGTTGTTGCTAACCTCTGCAGGCGGAGGTTATCGGTATTTGCTGCCCATTGGCTGTGCCCTGAGATGTTTGAGAATGCTAAGAGAAAGTGAGGACCGCAGATACTGGAGATCAGAGTCAAGAGTGTGGTGCTGGAAAAGCATAGCAGGTCAGGCAGCATCCAAGGAAGAGGAGAATTGATGTTTTGGGCAGAAGTCCTTTGTCAGGAATGCTATCCAAGATGGAAATCTAAAGAAGACAGTGAGCTGCAGCCACCCAGGTAACCTCTCAGGCTCATGTCTGAAGCAGTGTCATCTAGTTGCTCTCTACTCCCTGTGAAAAATGCATAAATAATGGGAGATTAAGTCATAATGAAAGATACATTAATACATGCATTTGCACCCCACATTGCTCACAAGTGAGTTATTCATGTAACAGTTAAAATGTATGTGCAAATTTGAACTTTATTTCTCCCCCAGCGTTGAAATGGTAATTTTTCCGCTTTCACCAAACTCTGCCAACTGACCGGCCATTTCCCACATAGTTCAATATCTGAGAAAATTCTGCTGATTGTCTCTACATGTTGAGATAATGCTTCAGTGAATATAAACATAACCACATCTAGTCTTTACACAAGTAACACAACTCAGCAGTGTAGATTCACTCCATTCTGTCATCATAGATGAACACCTTATATCATCAATCACTTTTATCTTGCAAGATATTTTCAATATCCAGATCATCATCATAGGTGATGGACAGTTGTTTATACACAGTTTGGACATTTTGTCTATTTTTTCATTTGTCTCCAACCATTGCGTCCATCTTATGTGGACGGTTATCTATCTCAGAACAGGAACCAGGGGTGTGTTGGGGGAAGCTCCAGGGAACTTATTTTTTTCCAGGAAAATAAGGAACCTTATGAAATTAAAGGAGGAATTGAACTGATCTATACATTATCCACATGTAAAGGTTCTAAAAAAACTCTCAAAATGTTAAGGGTCAACTGAGAACAAACTCCCAAGGGTGGGGGTTACTACAAAATTATTTTTCATTCTACTCAAAATTGAGCAATTTTTAAAGCGATTTTAGTGAGAAATGTTCATCCCTACGAGTTTTTTTTTTCACTTTCTGCTCTGCCCTTGATATTGAGCTCTCTTAGTCTTGGGCACTGAAGCTAGGTACAGAGCTAAGTTGCCCCTTACTTTGCTCAACTGGTAGGGAATCTATTTTCCAAATATGAGGGTAAACCAGTACCGTGAGGAGGAGTATTTGAATTTTGCATAGCTCGCTGAAAATTTTCGCATCTCACTTTCCTTATTAAGGTGCTGTTTGAAAGAGTTGTGGAAAATAGAATGATTGCAAGTTTGTGGAATCCTTTAAAAGAGATTATTGAAAGTTCACTGTTGACATTGAGTTTTTTTTCTTTGACAAGTTTTCCTGTAAATCACTTGACTGGCGATAACTGCTTATTTAGCTGTCATCACTTGCTATTGCTGTTTTGGACAGTGGCTAGCCTGGGATGTTTTTAGTTTTATTTCATTCAGTTGAACGGAAGCCTTCTAAGAGCTCACTGAGCAGGAGGGAAGACCAAGTTCAGTTGAAGAAAGACTCCAAAGAACAGGCTAAGCTAGAGGCAAGTTTACTAAAAACAAACTTTATGTCTGACCTGGCTTACTTCTGAAAAGAAAACACTCCTGTTAATTTCAGGCTGAAACCTTTTTTTGTAGCACATGTCAACATTGCTTTTCCTTTGGAATATGTCTGCAAGACTACGCATAATAAGTGACTCAACCACATGTGCAAGAATGTCAGAGAGACAACTCTAGAATATTCCATGCTTTCTCATTTTGCAATCAAAGTCAACACTTTGGGCAAAGTGTTTTCACAGAAAGCCAATTTGTGCAGACAAATCCTTTTTCTTCACTTTTATTGAAAAGAGAAAAAGAGAGTGTTTGCATATCTGTTCCCTGTTTGGGGGTTGGAGGAGGGATATGGAGGATGGTTAGCTCAGTTGGTTCAACAACTCATTTGCAATACAGAGTGATGTCAACACCATGGATTCAATTACTACGCTGATTGAAGAGCCCTCGTTCTCATCCTCTCCCCTTGCCTGAGATATGGTGATCCTCAGGTTTATTCACTGCCAGTCATGTCTCTGTCATCAGAGAGCAGATTGAAGATTCAGTACGACTATTGTGACTTTTATGGAGAGACCAGTATACATACTTTTATATTATTGACTGTTTATGAAACAATTATTGCATCTTTATTGAATACATTTGTTTTAATTATAAACCTAAGAAAGTTGGTTGATTGTTTTGTTTAAAACGTATATTGATAAGATATTTAATTGGTTATCTTGGTAATTTGTAAAAGTATTTTTATTTTATGCTGTGACCCATGGAGTATTGGGACTACAGGGACTGTGCATTCCACCAGCCTTGGTCATAGCAATGGATTTTACAGCACAAAGGCTGCGAGACTGTTAGACTGAGGGTAGTAAGGAGAGTATGTTGAATACTGCATTTCCTGCATGAGTCTTGGAAAGTGCAGACCATTGAGAGATACTAATTGTTGAGGAATGTCAAACATAGTGAACATGGCAATCAATGTGTCAGTAACTGTCCTAATAGTGGTATCTTTGATTTGTTGCACAAAAGGTAATTTAGTGAGGTAGTCAGCTACCACATGTAATCATGTTCTTCAGGATGGAAAATATCACTAGCCTTCTTGCACTATAGTTTATAAGGAATCTAATAAGGAAGGAGAAGTTCTCTGATGGTCGATGTTGATGGAGTTGACATATTTCAGACAAATTGATTAGCTGACTAATGTCTGTATTGATGCTAGGCCCATCTGCTCCCGTTTCTTAGTTTTTTCTTTGGACTCTAAGTGTATCTAGTCTAACAAACATTGAAGGAAAGCTTGTGGAAGTACAACGTGTTGACCTTTGAAGATTGCATTCCTCAAGGGTCCTGACTTGTCTCTGAATGATTCAAAAGAACGTACTTGCTCAGGGACCTGTTTGATGCATTAAGACCACACCAATCTTCTTTTCGTGCTGTCGCAGCTGATCAACACCAAATGAATAAGTAGATTTGTGATAAAATGACCAACAATAAGATGTTCCAATGTATTAACAATGTAAAAGATTTCAGGTATCCAAGGAACTATTTAGACCACAAGGAAGAATCTTGACAACACAACTGATGTCAATGCATTGTAAGCATTTAACTTATTGTTTTTGGACTGCTCTGTATTGTGCCAGTTTCCTGAGTACATTTCATTTAAAATTTGTAAAGGAATGATGTGCATTCTTGTACCAGTGCCAGTCTTGGTATTTCATTCATGTCACCCATTCATTTCCTTCGGTATCCCACTTGGGTGGTGATAAAAGCTCCAGCAATGTTGGGATTCATTCAGGATATCAAATTTACAAAATACACTGTCTGACTGTAGTTTGTAATTTGCAAAGTTGCAGATGCCTCTTGGATTTCATTTACACGGATGGATCTTTTGCAATATTCTTGACATTGTTCTTTGGTTAAGATGTCTGTATATACAGCTGTGGAAGGTTGTGTTGTCCTTTTTGAGTTTCACTGAAGAGTTCGATTCCTTGCAATTTTACCCCAATGTCCTCTCGTAGAATATAGCTTGTATTTGTTACAAATGTTGGATGCAATCTTGACAGATGAAACAAACCACATCTCATTGAAAACTAGGATGTTTTAATCAACATGTTGATGAAATAAATAGTTGTTATAGAGTCAAGAAGCTGAAAATGTTGCTGATCAGCTACAATTTCTGTGGTACTTACATCCTTCCTCTCACAAGTCTTCAGTGCTCTATTCTTTGTGTTTGTCTAGAAGTGCCTTTCTGAAGGATTTGATAAATGTAGAGGCAATCATTATATTTCAGTTAAATATAAATCAGATTCTGATTTAAATTGCTTTGTTTATTGTCACGCATAACGAAGTACAGTGAAAAGCGTTGTTTACGAGCAGTGCAGGCCGATTCGAGTGAGCAGGGATGTGTGGATCAAAGGTAATAAAGCTAGGTGAGATCAACATTAACAGATCAGTGTTATTTGAGGTTAGGGAGTCCATTCAAATTCTTCAGATTCAATACCTTTACATGAACACCTGCCTCCAAATACATTGCTCATTTCACCTGGCTGTATCATTCTGACATGAAACCAAACCTCTGTGTGGTGAAATTGACCCAAGGTTTAATTTCATCTTTTAAAAATCTGGTTAAGTTTGTCAGAAATGTTGAGGTCATAAATATGAATACCAAAGGATTTGACTCATCTGAATCCTTCATCTCTCAAAGTTATAATGAGTTTGACTGCCTGGCTTTCTTTACAAGCTACTTGTTCTATCAAAACAAAATGAATTCTTTCTGAAAATAATGGAAGTTCTTACAATGTCAATGGATTGCAAATCCATGCTTGGATTTTTGTTCTGTGTCTTTACTGCACTGTTTATTTTCTTTGGAAACATCAGTATAAAATCTATATTGCTGCTTAGCGCTTTATCTGTGTTTGTTTTTCTTTCTTTTTGAATCTTATTGTGGTTTTTAATGTGGCAGGCTCATGTTTATAACCAGTGCTCATACCCAAAAACAGTAGTGATATCACACATGCCTTTTTATTATTTTTGTGCCATTTCTGAGAAGGACAATGGTGGAATTGACTGACGACTGAATACAGGGAAGCCTCCTCACTGCAGAAAGCATTTTTGATTGGGTCTTCTTATAGTTTGCACAAGAATTGCTTTGTGAGATCAGAGCTATCCTTTAAAACTCTCCTTTTTATTTTAAAATCAAAAATGCTGTGGCCTTTTTTTTTAACCCAGTTGAGTAAAATAGTGTGCTCACAATTGCCACTTCTCCAGATTATTGCACTTTTACCTCTTAATTGTTAATTTTAGCTCTGTCCTCAGGTAGTTGACATGCATGACTGTTAGGAAAGAACTCTTCACAGATGTTACTGCGACTTGTCACCTTTTCAGCTTTTGCTACCAATTAGCTGCCACTAGCCAGTCGTCACTCTGATCCTTTAGAGTCCACTTGCTGCCACCATAATGTACAAGCACCAATGTCAGTATAACATGGTCTAAGTGCTGCCCTACATATTAGCACAGGTTACATACCAAAAAAAACTGGGGTTCTTGTTGACCAGATGTCCTGAAATTTGCTAACAACCCATACTATTAACATTGCAATGGTATCACAACATTAGACAGAGTCTGGGTTGTGTGCTTACTAAGTCAGTATTGCATTACATATGCATAACTAAGTGATCACACTAAACAAATTCCTTTGTATTGAGTAAGTGACTGAAGGTGAAGTGGATAAATTTATACTGAACATCACGTCATTGATACAAGTAACTTCCTTAAAGGTGTATTGTCTGATCTGGAATCTATCTAATAACACAACAAAAGTCAAGCTTAACTTAATCTTGACTAACTGCCACATTTTCTCCTAACAAATCCAACGAGATTAAGAGCTCATTCAGCAGCTAGTTTCTGAAATGTTTCTGGAATTTAATTTTGCATTATCTATGATCTCAATTCAAAAAGCTAAAGGATTGCCAGATGCACTGTTACATAATAACTTATTTATACATCAAAAATGAAATGCAACCCAGATATATACATCGAATCATAGAATCCATACAGAGTGGAAAGAGGCTGTTTGGCCCATCGAGTCCATACTGACCCTTAGAAGAGTATCCCACCCTCATAACCTCACATTTACCATGGCCAACCCACTTACCCTGCACATCTTTGGATAGTGGGAAGAAACCAGAGTACCTGGGGGAAACCCACGCAGACACGGGGAGAATGTGCAAACACCACACCGACAACCACCCGAGGGTGGATTTGAACCTGTGGCTTTGAGGCAACAGTGCTAACACTGAGCCAACATGCCACCCCATATTGAAGAAAACTCAGAATTTTGTTTAGTTTCGTATTTAATTTACTATAGTATTTGTATATTTCTAAATGAAACATTTCCTAGACTTTTGTGTTGCATTTTCAAGAGGAACACCGATGTGTCAGTAAACCCTATAGTATAACAATTCTTGTTATCCAACCAGAGTGCATACAAGCATCATTAATAATTCTCCAACTTGTTTCAAGTGCTTCATTGTATGATGAAGAATTCTAACTCCTATTCACAGACACACATCCAAACATTTCTAAGCTGCATCATTAATATTTTGAATATATTTTGAGTCAATGGAGATCATACACAGAGTAAAGTCATCTCTAAAGTTCATTTTGCATAATACACAGTGTATCAGGTCTGGTGCATGTGATCAGAAAGGAGTTATCATAAGAAATGTAGTCAGAAAAATAGATTTTCATTATTTCATTATTTCATTATTACATGAATGGCATGCCTAATGTAATGTGAAGGTCATGGCATTGAATTACTTTCCCTTTGCTTTTTGTAATATCAAAATTGTACATAGTTTGCCCATAATTTACAGATTGCTTGAAATTTTGTAGTAAGAATGCAGTTATTAACATTGTTCTTGAGGTATAAGAACATGTGAACATAAGAACTAGGAGCAGGACGAGGCCATTCATAAGGTCATAGCTAATCTTTTCATGACCTCAGCTCCACTTACCCGCCCTCTCACCATAATCCTTAATTCCCTTATTGTTCAATAAATTATCTACCTTAGCTTTAAAAACATTTACTGAGGAAGCGTCAACCATTTCACTGAGTAGGGAATTCCATAAATTCACAACCCTCTGGGTGAAGAAGCTCCTTAGGTAAAAACAATAATTGCAGATGCTGAAAACCAGATGCTGGATTGCAGTGGTGCTGGAAAAGCACTGCAGTTCAGGCAGCATCCAAGGAGCAGGAAAATCGATGTTTTGGGCAAAAGCCCTTCATCAGGAATAGAGACAGGGTGAAGAGATAAATGAGAGGAGGGTGGGGGTGGGGAGGAAGTAGCATAAGTTCCTTCTCAATTCAGTCCTAAATCTGCTCCTCCCTAATTTTGCACCTGCAGACCAACCTTCTGTGATTCATGCATAAGAACACCAAACGTCCCTCTGCACAGCAGTGTTTCGCAGTTCCTTACCATTCATGTAATAGTCATTTTTATTGATAATCCTACCAAAATGGATGACTTCATATTTATTAACATTGTACTCCATCTGACAGACCTTTTTTTTCCCACTCACTTAAACTATCCCTGTCCCCTTGCAAAGTTTCACAGTCCTTTGCACACTTTGGTCTACCACTCATCTCAGTGTAATTTGCAAACTTGGATACACCAGACATGGTCCCCAACTGCAAATCATCTCTGTAAATTGTGAATAATTACAAGCAGAACTTGCCCTTCTCAAGAAGTAGCAGGATGTAGGTGGGTATCTTGCTGCTGCCAATGCCCCTGATAATGTCTATTCTCACCACCTGTGAGACACTCCCGCACAAATCAAGGTCCTTATGTGGTCAATTAACAACCATTTAAGGGTCTCAACAACTACTTTTCTTGCCAACAGGCTAGAGGGTTAGAGACAAATAAACTGCAGAAGCTGGAATCCAAAGTAGACAAGCGAGAGGCTGGAAAAGTACAGCAAGCCAGGCAGCATCAGGAGGTGGAGAAGTCGATGTTTTGGATATACTTCTTCAGGAAACAGCTGTCTTTCTGACAGGGAACACAGATTGGCCAGACTAAAGAATTGGAGTCTTCCTCCATTTGTTCCAATGTGAGGGCATATGGGGGCATAAAGGGAATAATATGTTAGCCACTGAATGCCCTGTCTTTGTCTCTGACCCTCCTCTCTCAATGCCCTCAAACACATGATTTCTCTGTGCGCCCCTCAGAAATATCTCCCAGGCATCATAGTTGCTGTGCCTTGGCCTTTGGTAAGTTACAATATCTGCCAGCATCCAATTGGCCAGCATTTTCACATGGGCAACACAAGTGAGGTACCTAATTGGTTGGACAGGACTCAAGACTGGCCAGCTTTCTCAGCAACAGGGGCTGTGAGAGCTTATAGTGGCTACAAATACCTTCCCTCACACTTAGAAGATGAAATGGACAATTCCAGCCATGGTTCAAAATGCAGTGAGCCAGGATAGTTTTAATGTGAGTCTGGATTAGTGGTGCTGGAAGAGCACAGCAGTTCAGGCAGCATCCAAGGAGCTTCAAAATCGACGTTTCGGGCAAAAGCCCTTCATCAGGAATCGAAGCTCCTTGGATGCTGCCTGAACTGCTGTGCTCTTTCAGCACCACTAATCCAGAATCTGGTTTCCAGCATCTGCAGTCATTGTTTTTACCACCTTAATGTGAGTCTGGCCCATACTACACTCAGGTGTGGAAGTAATAGAGTTCGCTTGAAGGAGGAAAGCTTATTTTCAGCTTAATAAAAGCATTTCCAAAAAACAGTCGTGGCAAGTGTTTATTTTTCATCACAATATTCTGTGTATAGTATCATGTAAACCTGTCTTACAGTAATTGCTAGTGATTGTAATGTTACATGTGCGATGGGCTGTTTGCAAGAATAACCATCTGAAACAATTAAATTAGTATTGCCTTGAAGTTTTACAAGTATTCAATCGCGTGGTAAATATCAGAACTGAACTGACAAATTTAGAATCTCAATCGAGACAGGAGCCAAGTTAAACTATTAAAAAGGTCATTGGAGTGTTACTGTAAAACATTTATTATAAGTATCAGGTATTAAAGTGCTCACCTGAGCTGGCATACCAAGCATTCATATCATAGAGTCAGAGACTCATAGAGATGTCCAGCACGGAAACCAATCCTTCAGTCCAACTCGTCCATGACGATCAGATATTCCAGCCCGATCTAGTCCCATCTACCTGCACCCGCCCCATATCCCTCCAATCCCTTCCTAGTCATATACATCCACAACATCTTTCCGATAGAAAGGAGACCAGAATTGCATGCAATATTCCAACAGTGGCCGAAACAATGTCCTGTACAATTGCAACATTTAAGAGGCATTTGGATGGGGATATGAATAGGAAGGGTTTGGGGGAATATGGGCCGGGTGCTGGCAGGTGGGACTAGATTGGGTTGGGATATCTGTTCGGCATGGACGTGTTGGACCGAAGGATCTGTTTTCATGCTGTACATCTCTATGACTCTATGAGATGCCTTTTAAATGCTACACAACTTCCTCTGGCAGGCCATTCCATACACGCACCACCCTCTGCTTGAAAACATTGCCCCTCAGGTCTCTTTTATATCTTTTCTCTCTCACCCTAAACCTTTGCCCTGTAGTTCTGGACTCCTCCACCCCAGGGAGGAGTCTATTTACCCTATCTCTGCCCCTCATGATTTTATAAAACTCTATAAGGTCACCCCTCAGCCTCCAACACTCCAGGGAAAACAGCCCCAGCCTATTCAACCTCTCCCTGTCGTTCAAATCCGCCAATCCTGGCAACACCATTGTAAATCTTTTCTGAACCCTTTCAATTTTCACAACATCCTTCCAATAGGAAGGAGACCATAATTCCAAGCAATATTCCAAACGTGGTTCAACCAATGTCCAGTACAGTCTCAACATGACATCCCAACTCCCATACTTAATACTCCGCCAATAAAGGGAAGCATACCAAATACCTGCTTCATTATCATATCCACCTGCGACTCTACTTTCAAGGAGCTATGAACCTGCATTCCAAGATCTCTTTGTTCAGCAACACTCCCCAGGACCTTACCACTCAGTGTATAAATCCTGCCCTGATTTGCCTTTCAAAAATGCAGCACTTTGCTTTTACCTCAATTAAACTCCATCTGCCACTTCTCAGCCCATTCGCCCATCTGATCAAGAGCCTGTTATGATCTGAGGTAACCTCCTTCGCTGTCCACTGGACCTCGAATTTTGGTGTCATCTGTAAACTTACTAACTTATACCTCTTATGCTCACATCCAAATCATTTATATCGATGAGAAAAAGAAGTGGATCCATCATTGATCCTTGTGGCAGTCCACTGGTCACAGGCCTCCAGTTTAAAAAATAACCCTCCATTACCACTCTCTGTCTTCTACCTTTGAGCCAGTTCTGTATCTAACTGGTTAGTTCTCCCTGCATTCCATGAGATCTAACCTTGCTCATCAGTCTTCCATGGGGAACCTTGTTGAATGCCTTACTGAAATCACGCCTACCACTCTGCCCTCATCAATCCTCTTTGTTACTTCTTCAAAAAACTCAAGTTTGTGAGACATGATTTCCCACATACAAAGCCATGTTTACTATCCCGAATTAGCCCTTGCCTTTCCAAATACATGTACATCTGTCCCTCAGGATTCCCTCCAACAACTTGCCCACTACTAATGTCAGGCTCGCTGGTCTATGGTTCCTTGGCTTGTCCTTACCACCTTTCTTAAATAGTGGCACCACGTTAGCCAACCTCCAGTCTTCTGGCACCTCACCTGTGACTATCAATGATACAAATATCTCAGCAAGGGGCCCAGAAATCAGTTCTCTAGCTTCCCACAGAGTTTGAGGGTACACCTGATCTGGTCCTGGGGATTTATCCACTTTTATGCATTTCAAGACATCCCGCACTTCTTCCTCTGTAGTATGGACATTTTTCAAGATGTCACCATCTATTTTCCTACATTCTATATCTTCCATGTCCTTTTCCACAGTACATGCTAATGCAAAATACTTATTTAGTATCTGCCCCATCTCCTGCGGCTCCACACAAAGGCTGTCTTGCTGATCTTTGAGGGGCCTTATTCTCTCCCTATTTACCCTTTTGTCCTTAATGTATTTGTAAAGACCTTCTGGATTATCCTTAATCCTATTTCCCAAAGCTATCTCATGTTCCCTTTTCGTCCTCCTGATTTCTCTCTTAAGTATACTCCAACTGCCTTATACTCTTCTAAGGATTCACTCAATATACCCTGTCATATATACCTGACATACGCTTCCTTCTTTTTTCTTAACCAAAACCTCAATTTCTCCAGTCATCCAGCATTCCCTACACCTACCAGCCTTTCCTTTCACACGAACAGCACTCTCGTTATCTCATTTCTGAAGACTTTCCATTTTCCAGCTGTCCTTTAACCTGCAAACATCTGTCCCCAATCAGCTTTTGAATGTTCTTGCCTGATACTATCAAAATTAGCCTTCCTCCAATTTAGAACTTCAACTTTTAGATCTGGTCTATCCTTTTCCATCACTATTTTAAATTAATAGCATTATGGTCGCTTACCCCAAAGTGCTCCCCCACTGACACCTCAGTCACCTGCCCTGCCTTATTTTCCAACAGTAAGTCAAGGTTTCCACCTTCTCTAGTAGGTACATCCACATACTGAATCAGAAATTTTTCTTGTACACAATTAATAAATTCCTCTCCATCTAAACCCTTAACACTATGGCAGTCCCAGTCTATGTTTGGAAATTTAAAATCCCCTACCATAATCACCCGATTATTCTTACAGATAAATGAAATCTCCTTACAAATGTGTTTCTCAATTTCCTGCTGACTATTTTGGGATCTATAATACAATCTTAATAAGGTGATCATCCTTTTCTTATATTGGGACAGTCATAAATGAGTTGGTTTTATCATGTAGCCAGGATGCCTGATACTCACTCGCCAAACCATGTGTTCATTGGAGAGTTTGAGTGTGTGGTGGGTTCTTCCGCCAGTAAAAGGAAGCACGACAATGACATGCTGAAGGTTTCCTTCACTCAGGACATTTGAACTTCATGTCTGAGAGAATCTTGCCAATGACTGATGTATCTGATACAAGAAATTCTAAAAATGGTGTGGCCTCCTGCAAAAGCAATGCGTATTTGAGGCAAAAAAGCAATGCAAGTACATGGAACCCTCAACCAGCAACATGTACCAAAACCCAACTGTATAGTATCCTTTCTTATTTTCAGCAGAACATTCTGGACACAGAACAGCATCCGTATTCATTTACATTCCAACCAGAGTCTTACCAATCATCTCAGATGATGAATATAGTCATCTTTGCTTTATGGACAAACAAACAAATTTTTATTTGCTATTTCACTCATGTGTAATACTATTATTGAAATCACTTCACCTGACTAAGGAGCAGCACTCAGTAAGCTTGTGATTTCAAATAAATCCGTTTGACTGTAACCTGGTGTCGTGTGACTACTGACTTTGTCCACCCCAGTCCAACACTGGAGACTCCACATTATGATTATTGTTCTAGAAATTTGTCTATCCTTTTACATATCACACAACTTATTCTTTCAAATGACATTTCCAACAAGAAGATCATAATAGAAGTTTTTAATTGTTAAATGCATGACACAGAAACATAAATTATTTTGATTTGAGGAACTTATTTACAATATTTTGAAATTCTAAAAGCTGAAATTTTCAGTAGTGATGTTGACTTTCAAAAACTGTGCACATTAGCCCAAAAGATGCATAATGAACTGTTGATCCAATATTGTTGTTTTATCTCTGTCATTATCAGTTATCCCTTCTATATTGGAACTGTTTTTATTCATTCATTTTTTTTTAGTGCTTTTTATTTGTCACTATGGGCTACCATTTATTGTACATCCCTAGTTACCCTAGAGATGATGGTGGTGAACTGCCTTCTTGAACCTCTACAGTCCATTTGTGTAGGGAGACCTAACATGCAATTCAGGAGGGAATTCCAAAATTTTGACCAGCAGCACTGAAGGAATGGCGCTATATATTTCCAAGTCAGAATGGTGGGCAACTTGGAAGGGAACTTGGAAGGGAATAAAATGTTCAAAGAGTTAAGCATTAACTATCTTCAGAAGTATTGTTGCTATTCAATGTCAGAATGGGAATACAATTGTAATCGTTTGCAGCCAGCTTACAACATTGTCTGTCAGGAGCATATATCCATTATAATACACCATCACAAGCTAGATACTGCAAAAGTTATTGAATTTCGATTTATGCCTGAACAAAATTCAGGGCTAAAAGTGAAGAAGCATGTTATCAATACCAAGACATCTCTGAAATCTTTGAGGCATGGTGCCTTGTGTTTCTAAATAACAACATTATATAGTGTTCCAGAAAATTCTTATTCACAACTGTATTTATACTCAACTGGATAATTCTATTTCACACATTCCTTTTAATTTGGAAACATTAGAATGCTCCATTTTATATCTCATTCTTTATTTTAGCAAGGTCCTTCAGTCATGATCCCTTTTTGCTGATGGATTCCATTAGTCTCATGCCATGCACTCAAAACACAAATCAATCACCAGTCTTTTGCAGCCTGATTGCTGGATTCCGGTGTCTTGATTTCTTCCATGTATTTTGATGAGCTGATGAAAATTGTTTCCCTTGAGTCTCTGAAGACAGTGCTTCTTTTTATTCCTTGCAGTTGTTAAAAAAAAGTTAACACCATTTACTGATGATAACTTTAGCTTCATCATGTTGGTTTCCAATGTAATTTGTGCATAGGTATTCATTTATGACCCACACTTACTTCAAGTTCAACTCTTTTGCAAGTAACTTCCAAAAAATAATTCATTTCCTCATTATTTCTAGAAATCACAAATTCATCTAAGATCTAAATAGTGAAATATATAATACCTCCCTTATTTGGATGGAATCTAATAAATGTTTTCTCCTGTGGAAGAATTTCCACAAATATCTCCATCAACAATGACTGGTGAGGCTCACATTTCGGTGCAAAAGATAAGACGGATGTGTTTGCATCCATCTTCTGTCAGAAGTGGCATATGGACAACCAATCTCGATTCCCTCTGAGATACCCAACATTACAGGTCAAGTCTTCAGTCAAGTTAATTCACTTTAGGCATTAGTAAGCAACGTTTGAAAACACTGCATTTCAGCAGTCAGGATGTCAAGTTAAGGACTTGGAGGATATTGGTTCTGTCACCTTTGGAACACTGCATTCAATTCTTGTCTCCCTGCTTGCGGAAAGATGTTGTTGAATGTGAAAGGGTGCAGAAAAGATTTTCAAGGATGTTGCTGAGGGTTGGAGGGTTTGAGCGAAAGGGAGAGGCTGAAATGGCTAGGGCTATTTTCCCAGAAACGTCGGAGGCTGAGGAGTTTCTTTCTCGAGGTTTATAAAATCGTGAGGAGCATAGATAGGGTGAATAGCCAAGGTCTTTATCCCAGGGTATCAGAGTCCAAGCTAGAGGAGACAGGATTAAGGTGAAAGAGGAAAGATTTAAAAGGGACTTAAGGGGCAATATTTTCACACAGAGGGTGGTGCATGTATGGAATGAGCTGCCAGAGAAAGTATTGGAGGCTGGTACAATTACATTTCAAAGCACCTGGTTGGGTCCATGAATAGGAAGGGTTCAGTGATACATGAGTCAAATGCTGGCAAATGGGACTAAATTAATTTTGGATTTTTAAATTTTGTAATTCAACTCAATGTTATTAAACATTCCTTAGTAAAAACACTATCTGAGCAACTCCCACAATGTTTACTCCCTATTCAGTTCTATTTGTCTTATAAATGTTATTGGCCACATTGAACCATATGTTTGCACTGGACTGCTGGAATCTCCTTCCTCTCTGATGTAGGGTTGGCTCTCTTCCACAGGGCATTTCTTCTCCTGGGTTGCTACATGGTCTTCCACCAGGAGATTTGCTGTGAGGGGTGTTTTCCAGGTGGGTGTTTTGATCCCGCTGACCTCAGACCTTTCAGAATGCACTGAAGCCTTTGGTCAATATGAACATGAGTAGGGTTCAATACATCAGTGGGGTCATGCTACTATCCTTCACTGTCACGCTGTGGAGGTGTAAAACACAGGTCCTCAGGCACTGGCTAGAAATCAAGGTGCCAAAAAGTTTGATTGATGCTTCTCCAATACACGATTCTCGGGGTAGCTGTAATTGGTTCTCCTGAAACTTTATCATCTCTTTAACTTTGGTTTCCATTGTTCTCTGTTGTGGTTCTGTTCGCCGAGCTGGGAATTTGTGTTGCAGACGTTTCGTCCCCTGTCTAGGTGACATCCTCAGTGCTTGGGAGCCTCCTGTGAAGCGCTTCTGTGATGTTTCCTCCGGCATTTATAGTGGCTATTATTATAGGACAAGCCAAACAGAGAACAGCCAGGGAATTCCTAGAGGCATGGCACTCATCCACAGATTCAATCCATAAGCACATCAACCTGGACCCAATATACCGACCACTGCAACAGATAGCTGGAACTGACAACCGGAAGCGGCAGATTCAAACCACTATAAATGCCAGAGGAAACATCACAGAAGCGCTTCACAGGAGGCTCCCAAGCACTGAGGATGTCACCTAGACAGGGGACGAAACATCTGCAACACAAATTCCCAACACAAATTTTGAAGTTAAATATTGTCACTTCAAAACCAATATCTCTTGTAATGCATGCAATATGTGTGAGTGGGAATAAACATGATTAGTATATGAAATGCAACAATGGACAACTCTTGTTTATTCTATTATCCTCCACTGTGCAGCACTGATTGATTATTCTGCTCACAGATGTGACCCAAAACTTATTTTTTTCAAAATAAGCAGAATGAAGATGCAAATGCAAGTCCATGGCTGGAGTTTCCTTGGGGCTCCTTCTGCTCTGTCATTGTAACTTTGACAGAAGTTCATTTTAAGCCCAATCACATTGGTGAAGCTCGACAAACCCTGAATGAATATGTGGAGTGAAAAACAAATAATAAGTTTTACACCATGGATGTTTCTCGTTCAAGAAGTCCTTCTGTGCCTTCAGGCCTTTCTGCTTGTGTCATAACTATTGTGTAATTTTATGCGATTTCTTGAAGCAGAGGTTTTCAGGTTGTGCCTTCCATTCTTATAGCTTCCCCAGTTCAATGACAGAGTCATCAAGTTGTACAGCATGGAAACAAACCCTTCAGTCTAACTTGTCCAGGCCAAGTATTTCCTCAATTGATCTAGCCCCATTTGCCAGCAATTGGCCTATAACGCTCTAAACCCTTTCTATTCATGTACCCATTCAGGTGCCTTTTAAATGTTGCAATTGTACCAGCCTCCACCGATTCCTCTGTCACCTCGTTCCATACACACACCATCCTCTGCATGAAAACGTTGCCCTTCAGGACCCTTTAAAATTATTCCTCTTTCACTTTAAACCTATTGTCTCCAGTTTTTGATTCCCTTACCCTGAGGTAAAAAGACCTTGACTATTTATCCTATCCATGAATCCTCATGATTTTATAAACCTCTCTTTGGTCAGCCCTCAGCCTCTAACAGTGCAGGAGAAAAAAGCCCCAGCCTATTCAGACTCTCTCTATATTTGAAGACAAGCTCCGCCAAGTGTACGGATCAATAATCATTACATTCTACACTTAGCATAAGAGGTGAATTTAGACCTGTGCCTTTTAAATGAGCTTGTACCTTGATTTAATTTGTGACTGATATTTCTTTTTATGTAAAGGATTTTGGTTCTGAGATTTTCTTGCTCTTGCTATTGAAATTAATGGAACCAAAATGCTGAAACATTAGAAAAATCAGCTTCACCGGGTTACCTATGTGTCACTAAATATTTCCATTATTCTGAAACCTTTTCAGAAAATGTCTGAACACTTTCCTGTGGCCATCTTCTGATGTGCAGGTTTGCTTTAATAAACAGGCTTGCAAACTCTATTGCATTGTTTTATGCTTAGTGGACATGAATGTGAGAATCATAACTCCAGTGGGAGAATCGGCCAGATTTGGGATTCAGGTTGAGTCAACAGGAGATTTCAATCCTGGTAAGGTTTAGAGTAATCTCATTAATATATGGGTGTATATTACCTGCTCCAATAGTCGGGGGTTGAGGTGTTCAGAGTCTGTGGAATGTAAAAGAAGTTCAAAGGTGAATCGATGTGGAAGTGAGGGGTTAGTTTTAATTTCACTAACATTTACTGGATCCTAATGAAACTCAATGAATCAGTATTCTTTGAAGTCCTTGAGTCTAAGTCAGAGTTGAGAACTTTTTCAGAGTTCTTCAGAAGCCAGATAATTAACCACTGTAAATGTTAACTTCCCGAGCAATTCCCATGGAGTCCTGGGAACAACTGCATGGTCTTAATTTGGATTTCCAGTCTACACCACAGCAACAACAATCTTTCCATCAAACAGTCTGGGTCAATGTGTTATAACGAAGTATTTAACAATAGCTCACACAGCACTAAACTCAACTGTGTCCTCAGTTAATTTCTAACAAAGTTTGCTGAGTTGTGATCCAGCTATTTAACCAGAGTTGATTTTCCAAATATCTGATCCCACAGTTCTCTCACTCACTTCAGAGGGATCTCTTCCTTGAGGACATTTTGTTGCTTTGTTTTAGGGTTTCTTGAATAATCCATTTTATGTCCATATTATTGAGGCTGGATTATACATCTCTACTTTGGAAATTAGTAAACTTCCTTTTCTAGAGTCTAAGAGCAAATGGGTAGGTTTAGACAGTACATTTGGATTGGCTCAGGCTTGGTTGGCCAAAGGGCCTGTTCCTGGGCTGTAAAATTTCTTTGTTCTTGTTCTTTGTATGACTAATCAAGCATGACTACTCAGGGACATGCATAAGATGATTGTTTCTCCAGCCAACTCTCCTCTATCCTTCTCTTAGTTCTGATAATTGCCTCATTGAAAACAGCATCATGAAAAATATTGTCACCAGCATCCAGAAGTTGAGGTTGATGACTATTCCAAATGTTTTCCTTCTATAGTTTCAGCAGAAATAAATGAATCTGTCAGCATAGCTTGATGACTCCCCTATTCCAATGTGTTCATCTAGAGTGCTGTGAAATTCTGAATGTAGAACTGCTATTCTTGAGAGTAGCAAACTGAAGCATTCAAAGGTTCCATAACAAGCTCTTCCTTGCTCTCATTGATAAAACCAATGAAAAGATTCACAACATTGTTAGTTGGAAATGATCATGTCCTTTCACAAACAGAACAATGATGTCAGCATTGGAATCAGTAATTAGTTCTGTAGACATCAAGTCATCTTTGTCTTGGGTGTTACACAAATTCAATTACCCTTTTCAGAGCCCCAGCTGGAAGTAACTAATTGAAGAAAACTTGAGATTGAACCTTTAATGTGCTTCAACTTTTATCAAATGCTTTTCTTGTGGTTCTGCTAGTAATCAAAAGGAAGGGGTCTGTGTATGTCTCTGGTAGTTTAAGGCATAATTTAGCAATAAGGTTTTTTTCAGTCTGATGTACTAATGATAATAAACTGGAATGAGTTCAGGGCTTACATGTTCACAGCTCATGGCACTTCAATTACTGTGTTAGATTTCAGCTGTTTTCTCAGCAGCATTAGCAATATAATTAGTGAAACCCAATGGGCAAAATGAAAAAAAAAGCATGAAATTATCCACAGACATTTACATTTTTAGCATTATCTTTTTCTCTGTATGTATCTTTAATATTCTACAGTTGCAGGAAAGTAGATAGTTTGATAACAAATAATTGGAAGTCATTTTCTACATTTCATCCCAGTACAATCCTTTCTTTGGAAGGTGTGGTAAAGAAATTTCTCAGCTAGTCTTGCATTTGACATCATTGAATCAGTATTAAGCTTCAGTTGTTCTAATTGATATTAGTTTCTCTACATCTTTCACTTCTTGATATGATGAAACTCCTGAAAAATGGATGAAACACATATTGTAAGATTATCAAAGCATGCAATATGGGAAGAGGCCATTCAGTGTACCATGCATAAATCAGCTGTATGAAAGAGCTATTTACTTATTTTCACTCTCTTGCTTGCTCCCCATAGCCCTCTATTTCTTCCCCCTCCATTTTTGATATTTTCTGCAATTTTGTTTTAAAGCACAATTGAATTTACTCAATCATCAATTCAAGCAGCGGTGATCCAAATTATCCCAGAGGAGAAACCAGTCAAAAAATACAACAAGACTTGGGAATGAATGTAATGGACAGCATTGGACATCCAATTTGAAACACTCAAGATGAATTGAAGCAGTGCCGATCATTTATTACATGTCTCAGTTTGTCATCCTTCAGGGATCACAACACAATGCATCAAATGTGTTTTCACATCTTACCTCCATTCCTTTTATCAATTACCTTATAACCATGCCCTGTAGTTATTAAGCATTTTGGTCACCAGAAACAATTTTTCCTATTTACTTCTCAAACCCATTAGGATTTTGAACACCCCTATTAAATCTCCACCTAACCTCTAGCACAAAGGAGAAAAACCTCAGCTTGTGTGTCTACCTAACCCAAGTCTGAATCCCTGCTGCCATTCTTGTTAAGTTACTGAATGGCCATTTATTTAATAATAAATTTTAATTATAGCTTCATTTGGTTGATCCATCATATTGATCATGAATATTTTGTTTTAGTGAACAAAATGTATGTTTTTGTGAATCAGCATTTGGAACAAATTGCAAGCTATTTTAACCCTGTCAGCTTGGTGTGCATCAGTGTGCAATTAGAATTGTCCATTAAACTCTTTCACCCATGTACCACTCTTTTCCTGAAGGCTTCAATTTTAATCTGCTCTGCTGAATATGTAAAAAAGGGCTGCTAGGTAGTAGGGTTTGATCTGATTTCCCTCAGGTGAAGTTGATTTCCCTCTAAACAATTGCTACATGACTAGTTGAATATTTCCAGTATTGTATATTTTGATTTTAAGTTCAAGAATTTACAGCTTTAATACTTGAGTTCATCCTGGTTCCAAAGTCTTATCCAGTCTAAATGCTTTGTGAATTCAATCCATTGAGTAAACCTCTGGTGTATTAGACTGCTATACTTAGCAACCCAGCACTAAAAATATAGTGTAAATTTAGAACAGGTTAGGTAAATTTTTATGCTGTGTGTTACAGTCACTGACAATGACAAATGCTTTAAGACAAATGATATTGACTTCTAGTAAAGTGGGTTTGGTCAGTGTCAATCTATTACTCAGCGGCTATGAATTGAGAGGACTGGGTAATGTGGATTAGACATCGTGCTTTGAATTCTGAGACCTAAATTTTAATATGAATGGATTGAGCCAGGGACTCATGTAAAATGAGACCCGGCAGTTAGAATACAATTCCTAATAGACTGGAAGCAACAACGTAAATCTCAGCATAATTTGCTTCCAATGACAGCTTCAGTTGGAGAAGCCACAACATACATGCTGTGAGAACAGGAACAAAAAAAAAGAATTGTTTCGTTTCTATTGTAGGATTAATGGCTATAAAGCAAAACGTTCCAACATAAGACTATAAGAAATAGGAACAGGACTGAACTATTTAACACCTCAAGTCTGCTCCACCATTCTGTAGAATCATGGCTGACATTGTTCACATCCACTTTTCTGCCTTTCCTGTAGACCTTGATTTCCCTACTGATCAGGCATCTATCTCAGCCTTAAATATACATGAGGACTCTGCCCCCACAGCTCTCCATGGCAAGGAGTTCAAGAAACTCTCAACTTCAGAGAGAAGAAATTCCTCCTCATCTCAGTCTTAAATTGATGCCTTTTATTCTGAGACAGCTCTCTGGTTCTAGACTCTCATATGAGAAGAAACATCTTCTCAGTATTTTCCGACTAATCCACTTAAAAATCTAATAGATTTCATTAAGATCACCTATCGTCTCCTAAAATGCAGTATTATAATCCCAATTTGTTTAGCTTTTATTCAGAAAACAATCCCTGCATTTGATGAAGGGTCCCGCCAAAACATCAATTCTCCTGCTCCTGTGATGCTGCTTGACCTGCTGTGCATTTTCCAGTGCCACATTTTATACACGTGTACCAAGGGTCATCCTGGTTAACCTTCCTTGAACCAATATTCCATTCAACCTGTTCATCATCTGCTGCACCTGTGTACTAGCGTTGTGGTTCATGCACAAAAACCCCCAAATGCCTTTATGTTGCAGCTTTATACAGTTTTTCTCTATTTAAATAATATTCTGTTCTTTTGTTCTCACATCCAAAATGAGCAATTTCCTAATTTTCCACATTTTACTTTTTGTCCAATTAACCTCTCAATACTTACCTGTAATCTGTTTGTATCCATTTTGCAACTTGCCTTTCCACTATTATTGTATCGTCTGAAAATTTGGCTACAGTGCATTCACTGATTTCCTCCAATTCGTTGATGTACATTGTAAACATTCATTCACTGATCCCTATGGAATCCCATTGGTTACAGGTTGCCAACCTGAAAAAGAATCCCTTAACCCCATCCATTGTTTCCTGCCCATTAGTGAATTCTCTATCCCTTTTCCCACCCTATCTCTTGCAAAAATGCCATCCCGTATTCCCAATTCCTCCGCCTCCGCCGTATCTGCTCCCAGGAGGACCAGTTCCATCATAGAACAAACCAGATGGCCTCCTTCTTTAGAGACCGCAATTTCCCTTCCCACGTGGTTAAAGATGCCCTCCAACGCATCTCGTCCACATCCCGCACCTCCGCCCTCAGACCTCACCCCTCCAACCGTAACAAGGACAGAACGCCCCTGGCGCTCACCTTCCACCCTACAAACCTCCGCATAAACCAAATCATCCGCCGACATTTCCGCCACCTCCAAAAAGACCCCACCACCAGGGATATATTTCCCTCCCCACCCCTTTCCGCCTTCCACAAAGACCGTTCCCTCCGTGACTACCTGGTCAGGTCCACGCCCCCCCTACGACCCACCCTCCCATCCTGGCACTTTCCTCTGCCACTGCAGGAACTGTAAAACCTGTGCCCACACCTTCTCCCTCACCTCTATCCAAGGCCCTAAAGGAGCCTTCCACATCCATCAAAGTTTTACCTGCACATCCACTAATATCAATTATTGTATCCGTTGCTCCCGATGCGGTCACCTCTACATTGGAGAGACTGGGTGCCTCCTAGCAGAGCGCTTTAGGGAACATCTCCGAGACACCCGCAATAATCAACCAAACCGCCCCGTGGCCCAACATTTCAACTCCCCCTCCCACTCTGCCAAGGACATGGAGGTCCTGGATCTCCTTCACCGCCGCTCCCTCAACACCAGAGCCTGGAGGAAGAACGCCTCATCTTCTGCTTCGGAACACTTCAACCCCAGGGCATCAATGTGGACTTCAACAGCTTCCTCATTTCCCCTTCCCCCACGTCATCCTAGTTTCAAACTTCCAGCTCCGCACTGTCCCCTTGACTTGTCCAGACTTGTCCGACCACCTAGCTCCTTTTCCACCTATCCACTCCACCCTCTCCTCCCTGACCTATCACCTTCATCTCCTCCCCCACTCACCTATTGTACTCTATGCTGCTTTCTCCCCACCCCCCTCTTCTCTAGCTTATCTCTCCACGCTTCAGGCTCTCTGCCTTTATTCCTGATGAAGGGCTTTTGCCCGAAACGTCGATTTTGCTGCTCATCAGATGCTGCCTGAATTGCTGTGCTCTTCCAGCACCACTGATCCAGAATTCTCTATCCATGCCAAGATACTACCTCTAAAACCATGAGGTCTTTTAATTTGACCTTTTGTGAGGTGCTTTGTCAAATATTTTCTTGAAGTCCAAGCACAGCACATTTACTGGTTTCTCAGTGTGGTTCAGAATGCCTCAGAAAACTCTAATAAATAAGTTAGAAATGATTTCCCATGCATGAAGCTCTGCTGACTCTGCTTGATTAGATGATGATTTTCCAAATGTGCTGTCTATTGATTCCAACGTTTTTCCAACAATGGAAGCTAGGCCAACCAGCCTGTAACTACTCACATTTTGCCTGCCTCCCTTTTTGTATAGGGGTGTCACATTGGCAGTTCTCCAGTTCCAACGGTTTTTCAAAAATTGTAATCAATATATTGCTATCTCTGTCGTTATTTCCTTTAGGATCTCAGGATGCAAGCAATGAGGGCCAGGGGACTTATCGCCCTTTAGCCCCATTAATTTGTCTAATAGCATTTCTACATGAGGGTGATGGTACTTAATTCCTCCCCTGAATTTAAGAGTATTAATGGGATGTTCGAAGCATCTTCCACCATAAAGACTTGTGTAAAGTATCTGTTAGACTCCTCTCCCATTTCCTTGTTCCTTATAAGATTAGATTAGATTTCCTACAGTGTGGGAACAGGCCCTTCGGCCCAACAAGTCCACATCGACCCTCCGAAGAGTAACCCACCCAGACCCATTTCCCTCTGACTAATGCACCTTACATTATGGGCAATTTAGCATGGCCAATTCACCAGACCTGCACATCTTTGGACTGTGGGAGGAAACCCATGCAGACACAGGGAGAATGCGCAAACTCCACACAGACAGTCGCCCGAGGCTGGAATCAAACCTGGGACCCTGTTACTGTGAGACAGCAGTGCTAACCTCTGAGCCACGTGTCTCCCCATTTTCATTTTCTAAGGAACGTCTGTTCAGTTTAACCTCTGTCTCTCTTTTATACATATTTTAAATAATTCTTATTTTGTTTGTAGGCTAACTTTGTTAGTTTGCCCTCATACTTTATTTTCTCTTTCTTTATCATCATTTTAGTCTTCCTTTGCTGGATTATGAATTTATCCCAGTCTTGGGGGCTCCCACTGACTTTTGCCTCCTTACGTGCTTTTCTTTCAATTTTATACTCTCCTTAACTTACTTGGTTAGCCATAGTTCTTGTATCACTCTCTTTGAAGATAACCTCTTTACTGGGACATAATTCTGCTGACAGTCAAAATTACCTCCTTTAATGTTTGCCACTGCTTGCATACTATCTTTCCTGCTAATCTACCTGCCCAGTTCACTTTCGCTAGCTCTTTCATCACTTCATTGTAATTCCCTTTATTTCCAACCAAATTTCTAAGTCTCAAACTGAATATTAAATTCTATTCTGTTATGATTACTATTTGCTCAGGAATCTCTTATTTTGAGGATATTTATTAAAACCTCTTCATTACCTGATCCAGGATAGCCTGTTCCCTGGTTGACTCCATAACATATTGCTCAAGAAAGCTATTCCTAATACAGTCTATGAATTTTTTTCTCATTTCAGACTTGATAAAACCAATCAGCATGAAGACTAAAGTCACCCATAATTATTGCGCTATTCTTTTTACATGCCCTTACTATCTGTTGATTTATATTCTTTTCTACAGAGTTGCTAATGGGTTGGGTGTCCATACACTACCCTACCATGAAATCCTTTGCCTCATTCAATTAAAAATAGATGTTGAAAATATTCATGTTGCATTATAACATAGATTTCAGACTGGATAGGTCTGTACATTCAAGACAGTTATGAGGGGATACAACATGCAATGCTCAAGTGCAAAGGTATCCACTTCACCATTAGTCAACTTATCTATATCATGGAGTCAATATTGTGTGTTCAGTAAGTCAGTCATTTTACTGTAATATCAATATGATTCGAGACCACTTGTGTCAGTTTGTAGTATTATACCATTGTATAAACCGGTCAGTCAGTGGGTAATGCTATTGCCTCACAGCGGCAGTAACCCGGGTTTGATTCCCGCCTCGGGCGACTGTCTGTGTGGAGTTTGCACATTCTGTGTGAGTTTCCTCTGGGTATTCCAGTTTCCTCCTACAATCCAAAGATGTGGAGATTAGGTGAATTGGCCATGCTAAATTGCCCATGCTAAATTGCCCTTAATGTTAGGTGCATTAGTCAGGGTTAAATATATGGTAGGGGAATGGGTGGGTTACTCTTTGAGGTGGACTTGTTGGGCCAAATGACCTGTTTCTATACTGTAAATACTCTAATCTAAATACATTGTAAAATGTACAGTGAAGCTAAATACCTTGTGGAATAAATAAATCTCAAAATATCTAACTTAACTCAATTCCTTTCATTATATGTTACATATGCTAATGTATAGAAAACCACAAAGCACATTATGTTAGCAGCAGTGATGATAAATGAGTGTTAGTGTTAATAGCTGAAAGTTTGACAGCAGTTCTGAAAAAAATGTTTTTCTTAAACAGTCATTCAGCAACCAGACTACTTCAGAACTGAAATTGCAATTGCAATCAATACTAAAGTGTTACCGCTTTAACTAAAGGCAACAAAGCTATCAAGAAAATGATTATTTTCCCCCCTTTCCTTCCAAAACAAAGCAGTTTGAAAGTTGCTCTTGATAGCTGTAATCTAAGAAAGCAATTCGAGAATCAAATACAGAAGAAATACTGAAAAAGAAATACATTCTACAACATAAAGACATGAGCTGTATTACAATATCAATCAATTCACCATTTTGTTTTGTGCAAAATAATGTGAAAATAAAGCAAAAATATTGTTTCTCTTTTTGCCACAATTGTTACTTATGTGCATAAGTCTGCAACTTTTACAGGGGCTGTAACACTTAATGATAGGAAAAAGAGAAGAGAAGACAAAAACCAAAAATTACTGTACTGCAAATCAGGTTTTGATACTGGCATTTAGGAAGCATAAACTTAATGGAAAGCAAATTAATAGCAATGGACCATTAATTGATCAACATTTTTGTGACAGGTTCAATTATTTAAAGACATAAATAGTCTTTAATTTCTTGACAGCAGATGGACTGTTGTTCAATTACTATTTTGTGAGGGTTCAAATATTAAAATAAATAATTATCTTTAATTTCTTGTCAGCAGATAGCTGACAAAGAAGGAGGCAGTCAAACAAGTAAGGTTATCAAACTTCCCACCTTTGGTCCTGAAAAATTAAGGATTATAAAATCTTCTAATAATGATGATGACTGAAAATTTTCAGATTTTGGAAGAACAATTGAAATGTTGAGTCAATTCCAGGGTACACAGGCTTGAATTCATGTCATACCAATATCAGTAAAATGAAACAATGACTGATGGGTCAGCAGATGTCCACACAAAGGTAAAGAACGTGATTACATTAAAGCTAACTGTGCTGAAAGAATTAATGAACTGGTCATTTTCTGTACATCCATGAAATCCTTCTGAAAATAATTTCTGGACAAACTTACGATATATACCATTGACACTCAATTTTAAGAACACAAGTTCAAAGGAATTACAGCAAGCCAGTAGTATCTGCAAATGCTTGTCTCTAGAACAACTATTGCAGTCATTAGCAGGCTCCATAAATCATCCAAAATTTGATTCACCCATGAGAAAGTTTACACAGTTGGATTCTGCTACTACAGCTTCTATTTAGCAAGCATATGATTAGAGGCACTCTTGGCAGATTTCAGCATATCTCTTTCTCCGAAACAAAACAAATCAATGAGACAAATTATAATCTTAATTCTCTCATTTCTTCATAATGGTTGCCTTCTCATCATCATTCACTTGTCATTAATTATATCAGCATTTATTTCACTTATCCCCATGAATAGACAGAGCAAAGCATGCTCTGAAGATGTCCCTTTCATCTTCTCATTAGCCAAGTAAAACATTATCACTATGGATCTAGCACCCTCCTCCCATCTGTTACCACATCAGATTAAGATTGCAGGCAGCTTCGTGAAATCTGGATGTTTTACAACTTACATGCTGATCTAGATTCCCACAGAATTAGTTACGTATCCTATCATGCCCTTAATATTGGTTACAATCCCCATCATGCTCAGAGAAAATGCTCATAGCTACCTTTATCTAAGATTTCGTGTGTTTATCAATATCAACCTTAGTCGATTGTCTCAAATAATCTCCCTTCACCCAGCAAGACAGCATCTAACATTCATGATATATACAATGTCCACAAAAGATATTTAAGTAAAATGTGTCTAGAATCCAGGCACCCAGAGAAACCTAAAGTGTAGCACATGATCCAGACCAATATGTGAAGAATAATCAACAAAGGAGCAATAACAAAACTTTCAAAGTTCAATCTTTGGGCTCAAAATCATATCAACTATATCTCAGGAGTGACCACAACATTACCATTAGCAGATGTGTGGTATAGTATTTTTCAGACACTGCATAGATGCCTTCAGAAAAAAACTGACACCTTAACTTAGATACAAGCGAGATAGCCACAAGGAATGGACAATTTATACTACATACCAAAGTTGGTACCAGTGCAAATATCCTTTTATGCATTGTCACAAAGCTAGTCCATTTTTTATATAAAAGCTGTTCTTTGGCTCAAAGATATTCTGTCATTGATTTTTTTTCAGAGTGCTAATAAACGAGGACGGGCTCCAATTAGTGTGGTTTGGTATAGAGATTAAAGGATATTAAGAAACCTTTTTTGTTAATATATAAACAAATGAAACTAACCCAATGCAAGAAGGTCAATCTGTTAATTATGGGAAAGATTTCATGTGTCCATAAAGAGAATACACATTGGCAGCTAATTGGTGGATAACTTCAATGCATAGGAAGTCAAACCCATTATAGGTTGTTATCTTGTGTAAACTGCATTACACAATGCCAGTCCCCTGAATAAAGTGGTCATGTTTTGGAAATGACCTGTATAAAGAAAGGCAAGTGGTCAGCTCTCTAGCTGAGCTGAGCAGTTTAGTTCAATCCAGAACTGGTTGGGAGTTCAACAGTGAGCTGTGTAGAAACTCTCTCTCCTGCCCTTTTAACATCAACCTGTAAACATCTGGCCCTTTTTGTATTCTGTTTTAAAGGAGGTTTGCTTATTGGGACTGTTATGTGTAGTCAGAACAATATACTTAAGTATAGTTTGGATAGATTGAGTTCCGTAGTTGTGTTCTTTGTGTTTCATTGTGCAATTTTGTGAATAAAGTTTTTGTCCATTTTAAACCTGGCAGTCAACCTTGCTAACTTAATCCTGATAATTTTCATTGTACACTTAGCGAAACAAATTGCAATGTTATGGTCTGGGCTGCCTGCTTAAGAATGTTTTGACTGGTCTGGCCTAGTTCATAACAGCAGCTTAAATGAGATTGATTTAGGAAACTGGCGTTGTGTAATGCGGTTTACATAAGATGAGCAAACAACCTATAATGGGTATGACTTCCTATGCATTGGAGTTATCTACCAATTAAATGCCAATGTATATTCTCTTTATGGACATATGAAATCTTTCCCATAATTAAACAGATAAACCTTCTTTCATTGGGTTAGCAGCATGGATAAGTCTATGTATTACTATGATCCATGAGGCAACAAACTCATCAGTTGCAGCATCAAAGGTTCCTGTATCTGTGCCATGAAGTTAATGCTGAGTGTACAGTCAATCAGCTATGTGTATGTATGTACAGTAACATCACTAATTACAGGATACAAATCATGTATGTAAATCTGCAAAATCTGTGTGTTTGTTACATGGATTAACATATAGAAATTGACAAAGTGTCTCAGACTGAGCAATTCTGAGAAATAAAAAGGCCATAAGATACAATATTTCCATATTGGAAATACTCATTATAGCAGACAAATTAAAATAAACTGCTTATTCACTCAATTCAATTATTGACTGTTCAGTCTTGTAAATTAAAATTAAATTGAAAATGGTTCCTGTTCTATGAAAAAGGTATTACAATCATTCTATACATTATTAACAACTAGTAATTGTTTCCCAAGAGTCCTTTGTAGTGTAACAATATACAATATCTGTTATTTGCAAATAAACAGCTACAAATTATTACTTAATAACCATTATGGAAAATAATTTCCTCAGGATATCTTGCATTTAACTATTACTTCGGATGAAGTTCCGCTGAAGGGTTGTCTATGCAAGGAAATGTGGCTTTCAGCCAATTTTGAATGGTGGAATGGGAAGAATGCATGTGGAGATTAAATTCTATTGATCTTCATTTAAGGCTTGGCATGATCCTAAAAAAAATGTGTTCTGAAATATTGGGCTAGACTAATGGTTCCAGAATTGGACATATTTTCAGCAGGGGAAAGGGTGCAAACTGCTATCAAATTGTTGTCAAATTGCTGACCTCTCATTTAATGCATGGGTATCATTTTCACTCAGTCATCCAAGCTTAGTACTATTGAGGCACTTAATCACCCATTTAGAATTGTGAACTTGAGATGGACCTATCCCGGGAGACGTTGGCACAGGTGGCATCATGGAAAGGTCCATTGATGTCACAGAAAGCCAATGGTGTGAGACACAGACAGTTTTAGCCAGTTCTGCTGTTCAGACAAATCAAGGAAGAAGCACGATCTTAAATTTAGAGCTATAGACATCATCCCATTGCAATCAGCAATTTCAGATGGTTAGCTTTCATGCTAAGTTGTCTAAAATGTAGGACTTCTTGGCAGCAAGGTTCCCATGAAACTAATCCTGTATATGGTTGCTTCGAAAGAATTGCATTAACCTTGTTCCAAGGTAAATACAGACAATGAGCAGCTGTGCAAACAAAAATTAAAGAGATATCACACATATATTAAAGATAATATTACATGTTTGTGAGTGCATTTTGGGGGCGGGAATGCAAACAGGTTGGCTGTGCAACTCCATCTGGCCCTATCTGACATATTCCTAGTTCCTACACTGCCTGATATGGGCTGGGAATTGAAATCATACAATAGATTTAGATTTAGATTAGATTTAGATTTAGATTAGATTACAGTGTGGAAACAGGCCCTTCGGCCCAACAAGTCCACACCGACCCGCCGAAGGGAAACCCACCCATACCCCTACATTTACCCCTTACCTAACACTACGGGCAATTTAGTATGGCCAATTCACCTGACCCTGCACATCTTTGGATGGTGGGAGGAAACCGGAGCACCCGGAGGAAACCCACGCAGACACGGGGAGCACATGCAAACTCCACACAGTCAGTCGCCTGAGATCGATTGTGATAGGGGACTCTCTAGTCAGAGGCACAGACAGAAGTTTCTGCAGCCATGAGTGAAAAATCAAAATAGTGTGTTGACTCCCTGGTGCCAGAATCAAGAACATCTTGGAGAGGGTGCAGAATGCTTTCAAAGGGGAGAGGGATCAGCACGAGGTCATAGTACACATTGGAACTAACACCATGGGAAGGGAAAAGGATGAGATTATTAAGGGAGAAGATAGAACGTTAGGCAGAAATTTAAAAAGGAGGTCCTCGCGGGGAGGAAGATTTGGAGTTCTCCCGATGCTACGAGCTAGTGAGCGTAAGAACAGGAGGATAGAGCAGATGAATGCGTAACTGAAGAGCTGGTGTATGGGAGAAGGATTTACATTTCTGGATCATTAGAATCTCTTCTGGGGTAGAAGTGACCTGTACAGGAAGGATGGATTACAGCTGATTTGGAAGGGGACTAATAACCTGGCAGGGAGATTTGCTAGAGCTGCTTGGGAGGATTGAAACTAGTGAGGTGTGGGGGGAAGGGACCCGGGGAGATAGTGAAGAAAGAGAATCAATCTGAGGCTGGTACAGTTGGGAAAAGGAGCAAGACAAACTATCAGAGCAGGCAGAGAGAAAGCAGAGAACAAGGTAGCACTGATAAATTAAACTGCATTTATTTCAATGCAAGAGGCCGAACAGGGAAGGCAGAGAACTCAGAGCATGATTAGGAACATGGGACTGAGATATCATAGCAGTTACAGAAACATGGCTCAGGGATGCACAGGACTGGCAGCTTAATGTTCCAGGATACAAAGGCTACAGGAAGGATAGAAAGGGGTAGTTGGGGGCAAGAGAGGAGAGGGAGTGGTGTTTTTGAAAAGGGATACCATTACTGCTGTACTTAGGAAAGATACCCATGGGAATACATCCAGCAAAGTTATTTGTGTGGAACTGAGAAATAAGAAAGGGATGATCACCTTATAGGGATTGCATTATAGACCCACTAATAGGCTGCAGGAAATTGAGAAACATATTTGTAAGGAGATTTCATTTATCTGTAAGAATAATAGAGTGGTTATGGTAGGGATTTTAACTTTCCAAATATAGACTGGGACTGCCAGAGTGTTAAAGGTTTAGATGGAAAGAAATTTGTTAAGTGTGTACAAGAAAAAATTCTAATTCAGTCTGTGGATGCACCTACCAGAGAAGGTGCAAATCTTGGGAAATAAGGCAAGACAGATGACTGAGGTGTCAGTGGGGGAGCACTTTTGGGCCCGTGACTATAATTCTATTAATTTTAAAATAGTGACGGGAAAGGATAGACCAGATCTAAAAGTTGAAGTTCTAAATTAGAGGAAGGCCAATTTTGACGGTATTAGGCAAGAACTTTCAAAAGGTGATTGGGGGCAGATGTTGGCAGGTAAAGGGGTGGCTGGAAAATGGGAAGCCTTCAGAAATGAGATAGCGAGAGTCCAGAGGAAGTTTATTCCTGTAAGGGTGAAAAGAAAGCTTGGTAGGTATAGGGAATGTTGGATGACTAGAGAAATTGATAGGCGTCCAAATTGGACACTTTGGAGAGGGTGCAGAGAAGGTTTATGATTATCAGAGATAGGCAACATGGTTTTGTACATGGGTGATTGTGCCTTGCCAAATTAATAGAGTTCTTTGAGGAAGTGATCAAGGTGATAGATGAAGGAAGAGCTGTAGATGTCATATACATGGCATTTGATAAGGTTCCCCATGGTAAACTAAAAAAAAGTGAAGTCACATGGTGTGCAGAGTGCTCTAGTTGGTGGATAAAGAACTGGCTGAGTAACAGGAGATGAAGAGTAGTAGTTGAAGGAATTTTCTCGAAATGGAGAAAGGTGACCAGTGGTGTTCCATAGGGATCAGTGCTGGGGCCACTGTTGGTGGTGATATACATAAATGATCTGGAAAAGGGCACTGTTGGTATGATCAGCAAGTTTGCAGATGGCACAAGGATTGGTGGAGTAGCAGAAAGCATAAGGGACTATCCAGGAATACAAGAGAATATATTTAGATTGGAGAGTTGGGCGGAGAAGTGGGTGACGGAGTTCAATCCACGCAAACGTGAGGTCATGCATTTTGGGAATTCTAATTCTAGAGCAAATTATACAGTGAATGGAAGAGCCTTGGGAAAAGTTAATGAGCAGAGAGATCTGGGAGTGCAGGTCCATTGTACCCTGAAGGTTGCTGAACAGGTGGACAGAGTGGTCAAGAAGCCATATGGTATGCTTGCCTTTACTGGACGGGGTATTGAGTATAAGAGCTGGCAGGTCATGTTAAAATTGTACACGATTTTGGTTCGGCTACATTTAGAATACTGTGTGCAGTTTTGGTCGCCACATTACCAAAAGGATGTGGACACTTTGGAGAGGGTGCAGAGAAGGTTTACGAGGATGTTGCCTGATATGGAAGGTGCTAGCTATGAGGAGAGGTTGACTAGGTTACGTTTGTTTTCATTAGAAAAAAGGAAATTGAGGGGGGATCTGATTGAGGTCGACAAAATCATGAAGGGTATAGACAGGGTGGATAGAGAGTGAGGGATTCAATAATGAGAGATCACGCTTTCAAGGTTAGAGGTGAAAAGTTTAAGGAGGATACACATGGCAAGTACTTTACACAGAGGGTGGTGGGTGTCTGGAATGCGTTGCCAGCAGAGGTAGTTGAGGCAGGCATGATAAATACATTTAAAATGCATCTGGACAGATGCATGAGTAGGTGGGGAGCAGGGGGATACAGATGCTTTGGAATTGGGTGACAGGTTTAGACAATGGATTTGGATCAGCTCAGGCTTGGAGGGCCGAAGGGCCTGTCCCTGGGCTGTAAATTTTCTTTGTTCTTTGAGGTTTTAGTTAAGAAAGAAAAGGAAGCATATGTCAGGTATAGACAGGAGAGATTGAGTGAATTTTCAGAAGAGTATAAAAAGGCAGTAGGAGTTTACCTAAGGGGACATCAGGAAGGCGAAAAGGGAACATGAGATAGCTTTGGCAAATAGAGTTAAGGCGAATCCAAAGAGATTTTATAAAAATATGAATGGCAAGAGGGTAAGTAGGGGTAGAATAGGGCCTCTCAATGATCAGCAAGGCAGCCTATGTGTGGAGCCACAGGAGATGTGGAGATACTAAATGAGTATTTTGCATCAGCGTTTACTGTGAAGAAAGACATGGAAAATATGGAATGTGGGGAAATAAATGGTTACAACTTGAAAAATGTCCATATTACAGAGGAGGAAGTGCTGCATATTTTGAAATGCATAAAAGTAGATAAATCCCCAGGATCTGATCAGGTGTACCCTAGAACTCTGTGGGAAACTGGGGAATTGATTTCTGGGCCCCTTGCTAAGATATTTGTGTTATCAGTAGCTACAGGTGTGGTGCTGGAAGACTGGAGGTTGTCTGACGTTGTGCCACTGATTAAGAAAGGTGCTAAGGAAATGCCAGGGAACAATAGGCCAGTGAGCCTGATATCGGTGGTGGGCAAGTTGTTGGAGGGAATCCTGTTGGACAGGATTTACATATATTTGGAAAGGCAAGGACTGATTAGAGATAATCAGCAAGGCTTTGTGTGTCGGAAATCATGTCTCACAAACTTGATTAAGTTTTTTGAAGAAGAAATGATGAGGATTGCTGAGGGCAGAGTAGTGGACGTGATTTCTATGAACTTCAGTAAGGCATTCGACAAGTTTCCTCATGGCAGACTGGATAGCAAGGTTAGATCTCATGAAATACAGGGAGAACTAGCCATTTGGATACAGAGCAGGCCCAAAGGTAGAAGACAGAGGGTGGTGGAGGATTGCTTTTCAGACTGGAGGCCAGCGGAGTGCAACAAGGATCGGTGCTGGGTCCAGTACTTTCCATCATTTATGTAAATGATTTGGGTGTGAACAAAGGAGGTGTAGTTATTAAGTTTGTAAATGACACCAAAATTGGAGGTGTAGTGGACAGCGAAGAAGATTACTTCAGAGTACAACGGGATCTTGATCAGATGGGCAAATGGACTGAGAAGAGGCAGATGGAGTTTAATTTAGATAAATGTAAGGTGCTGCACTTTGAAAAAGCAAATCATAGTAGGACTTATACACTTAATAGTGAGGCCGTAAGGTGTGTTGCTGAATGAAGGGATCTTGGAGTGCAGATTCATAGCTCCTTGAATGTGGAGTCGCAGGTAGATAGAATAGTGAAGAAGGTGTTTGGTAAGCTTTCCTTTATTGGTCAGAGTATTGAGTACAGGAGTTGGGAGGTCATGTTGTGGCTGTACAGGACATTGGATAGGCCACTTTTGGAATATTGCATGCAATTCTGGTCTCCTTCCTATGGGAAGGATGTTGTGAAACTTGAAATGGTTCAGAAAAGATTTGCAAGGATGTTGCCGGGGTTGGAGGATTTGTGCTATAGGGAGAGGCTGAATAGGCTGGGGCTATCTTCCCTGGAGCATTGGAGCCTGAGAGGTGACCTTATAGAGGTTTATAAAATCATGAGGGGCATGGATAGGATAAACAGATAAGATCTTTTCCCTAGGATGGGGGAGTTCAGAACTTGAGGGCATAGGTTGAGGATGAGAGGGGAAAGATGTAAAAGTGACTTTAGGTCAACTTTTGCATGACCATGGTTGTGTTTGTATGAAATGAGCTGCTCGAGGAAGTGGTCAAGGCTGGTACAATTATAACATTTAAAAGGCACCTGAATGGGCATATGAATAGGAAGGATTTAGAGGGAAAAGGGCCAAGTGCTGGCAAATGGGACTAAATTAGGTTGGGATATCTGGTCGGCATGGACGAGTTGGACCGAAGGGTTTGTTTATTACTAAGGCATGTTATTGCGAGGTTGCTTGCATTGAAAGTGATGGAGAATGATGAACCGTATGTCTTGAATGATGTATGACCTTCAAAGAGCATTTAAGACAATGTTGATCTAAACTAGAGACCCAGATAGACACCCACCAACTATGGCAAGGACTAAATGACATCAAGGTTCTAAAAAGAGACAGTACAAGATAGCAGATGATGAAATATCCTTCCAGACCATCTCAACGCCTTCTATGCTCCCTTTGAGCAGAATTTCGGCAGAGAGGTAATACCTATTTCGACAAGCCCTGACAAACCTATCCCAACAGTCACCGCATCAGAGGTCAGATAAATTTTCCTTCGTGTGAATCCAAGGAAAGTGATGGGACCAGATGGAGTATTAGGCCGTGCACTCAGAGTATGCACAGATCAACTGGCAGAGGTCTTCTTGGACATCTTCAACCTCTCCCTGCAGCAGGCAACTGTCCCTGCCTGTTTCAAGAGGGCCAACATCATCCCTGTGCCTAAGAAGGCTCATGCAGCATGTCTCAATGACTACCGGCCGGTGGCCTGAACTTCGGTGATCATGAAGTGTTTTGAAATGCTGGTCATGGCATTAATCAACTTCAACCTCTCCACTACTCTTGACCCACTCCAATTTGCCTATCAGACCAACAGGTCCACGTCAGATGCCATATCACTTGTCCTTCACTCCTCTCTTGAACAACTTGACACCAAGAACAGTACATATGAATCCTACTCATTAACTACAGTTCAGCCTTCAACACAATTATCCCCTCGAGACTGATTACTAAACTTAGTGATCTCGGATTAAACCCCACTCTCTGCAACTGGATCCTCAGTTTCCTGATCCACAGGCCACAATCAGTGAAGATTGGGGACAATATTTCATCCTCACTAACACTCAACACTGGAGCCCCCCAGGGGTGCATACTCAGCCCCCTACTGTACTCACTGTATACCCATGACTGCGTCACCAAATACCAGACTAATGCCATTTACAAGTTTGCTGATGACACCACCATAGTCAGTCAAATCTCAGTTGGCGACGAAACAGACTATAGATGGGAGGTGGAAGACCTGGAAAAATGGTGCACTGAGAACAACCTAGCTCCTAATGCCAGTAAAAGCAAATACTCATTATTGACTTTTTGTGGAATGTTACTCATGCTGCCCGACACATTAACAGCACAGAGGTGGAACGAGTGGAGAATGTCAAGCTCCTGGGAGTGGTCATCATCAACAAGCTTTTTTGGACTCTTCATGTGGAAAGACTGGTTACAAAGGCCCAACAGTGTCTCTCCTTCCTCAGGCAGCTGAGAAAATTTGGCATGACAGCGAATACCCTTGCCAACATTTATAGGCGCACCATCAAGAGCATTCTGTCTGGATGTTTGGTAACTGTATCATTCAAGATCGGAAATGGTGACAGAGAAGGGTTAGGTTGGCCCGGATAATCACAAAGGCCAACCTCCCATCTATAGAATCCATCTACCAGGCCCGCTGTCAAGGAAAGGCCGCCAGCATTCTCAAAGATCCATCCCACCCTGGAAATGCTTTTCTACAACCTCTTCCATCGAGGAGAAGGTTCAGAAGTCTGACCGCATGCACTAGCCAGTTCTTACCCTACTGTTGTTAGAATACTGAATGAACTCTCAAACTCTTAGCATTCACCTATATCTTTGTTTTTGTTTTTGCTGCTGCTTACCTGTTATTTACTTATCTGTGCTATTTAATGGTGTGATCTGCCCGTATTGCTCACAAGACAAAGTTTTTCACTGTGCCTCCACAATAAATTCACTTCAATTCAATTCATGATCCTACAGTCCAACTTCAGGTGTCAATGAAATAATGTGATTACATCGAGTAGCTGTGAAGTATTGCCATCTGACTCATCTTCATTCATAATCCAAACTTGGCATTAGTGGCAGGAAAAGTGGGGAAGACTGATTGGAAAAAGAAACTTTAAACATTTAAATTGTTTGATTTAGAATATCATTCTGATTAGCGAAATGATCTCTTCCAAAGCATTGAGACAGGGATGTATAATTATCTGTAGAAATGTGGAAAAAATCCTTGACAATGCAAAATTGGTTTTCTAATATTATGTTTGAACCAACTTTTCAGCAAAGAAAGGCGTGCCCAAATGTTCATAATGGATAGATCATTTTGAACCTACAGTGAGCTCATTTTTCATTTTTGTGTGTTTTCCTTCCACAGAATTACAAAGCAGTACTTGTGGAAACCCTGGTGTACCACACGGAGGCATTGTTCATGGCACAAGCTTTGATGTTGGAGACAAGATCACATACTCGTGTGTGCATGGTTATATTCTCGATGGACACCCTCAACTCACCTGCATGGCCAGCTCAGGGAATACTGCATCATGGGATTTTCCTGTTCCTATTTGCAAGGGTATGTAAAACTAATTTCATTAATGCTTTAATTTACTATTTGACAAATCTTGAAGAACTACTCAATATTTTCTGATGTTGTTTATTGTCAGAAATTATATTGATGCTATTTTGTTTTCTTACATTCAATTAATATCCTATTCTTTAGAAGTAAATCTACCCCTCATAACTGAAATATTTTGTCATGTTTTGGGTACATTGGTTGAATATAGATTTTGAATCTTGAATCTACACTTGGAATTTGCTGCTGAGATGATGTTGTGCTTATTTATGTGAAGTGCTTCGAATTAGAATATCAACTGTGATACTTATATTTAGGACCATACCTTAGATAAACCTTCATAAACAATCAACGAAATAAAGAAATTGAAATTTAATAACATTGAAAATATTTAATCCAAAAACATAAATGTTGTTTGTTATATGGTTTGAATGTGGGTTCCATTACTTGACTACATTTGTAAAACAGAAACCTCACTTATTGTGAGTGTTTGGTTTAAATCTTTTAACCGGTTACTAACACCATGAATTTTCATTATTTAAAATAAATATCTGTAATTTCTGAAAATGTATATTCTGCTGTACACGATGTGATCAAACTAGATAAAAGAATGTTAATGCTTGAAATATTGAAATTACTGGATTTTTTTTCAAAATCTAATTGCAAGGTTCTTGCACGTGTAACTGCGGACTCTCAGTGACATGTCAGAATCAAATTATTTACTTATCTACATATGTAAATGATATTTGGCTGAAAGTCTTTTGACCTGCTTTTGCATTTTTATTTCAAGGGAATATCGCATTGTTTGCAGAGAGACTACTGAAAAAAACATTTCCCTCGTAAACTGCTTGCGTAAGAACCTAAGAACCAAAAGCAAGTGTATGCACTTTAGCCTCTTAAGCCTGATCCGTCATTTAATATGATCATGGTGGATCTCATCTTGGCCTCAACTCTAATTTCTTGTCCACTCCCCATAAAATTTTAGTCTGTTACTACTAAAAGTTTGTCTATTTTCTGCTTAAATTCATTCAGAGTCCTGGCATCTAAATTCTTGTCATTAATGTTTTTTTGCAGTATGTTGCCAGAGCATGAAAATAGTGAAAGCAAGAAATGCATTATCATTAGAATCTTTGATATCTCAGAGTGAACCATGCCAATCGGTGGTATCAGCTCAAGTAGTACTTTTGACCAGCAAAATCTAAGCTAAATTTGGGTTATTGCCATTATTCTGACAATAACTGAAGCTTTCAATGGAATGAAGATGTTTTGTCTTCTTTCATTAATATTTTAAATAGAGGGAAACCCATTTGATAACATCCAATAGTATTTGAATGTTATCATATGGATCATTTGAACACACAATGTCTCGCTGTGCATGTAACAACAAAGGCAAACAGAACAAAGGAAAAAAAAATGCAGCTCTTCTCTTTGGTGTTCACAATTTAGTCATTTGTAATACTTGTTTACTCTTTTCGAATATAATGCAAAACCAGAGCCAATATTAAATTGTTTGTCAGCAAAACTGTCATTGAATTAATGTCACACTAATAATCCTTATTGTTTTACAACTAAAAATAAATCATTTCATGATTTTTAATTACAATTTTGTAATTACATAGCCAGCCCATTCTACCCAGGAACTAATTTAAGTGGTTTGATTAAGCAGTTCGTATTTATTGCATGGAGTGCATGACCACAGTAGAGCTTTGTGCTTTAAGTGGAAATATGTTACGTTGATAAGTTTAACCAGTTAAATGCCAAATAAATATAATTGCTGCTGTACTGTACCACCAAATGAAAGCGCACTCTCTCGGTAGTTGGATGTAATAACAGCTACTGTCATTGAACAATTGCAAGGAAAAGGTCAAAATAAGACATTTGAAGTGGAAATTAAATATTAAGCAGTGCTGTCACTTTCATATTTTGATGACATCTCACTTTTTTTTTGCTTTTGTGAAAAATATAATCAGCAAGATTTGGTTAACAATATTATCAAGTGGTCAGTTCTTGCTTATCAATAACTTACTCACTCATGAGGTTGTCACTGAAGTGGCCATTTGAAGCCCTCTCTACCGAGATGTTGCGCAGCCTCTTCAATGATTTGTAGCAGACATCTTTGGTGACAATCGTCTGTTTAACAAAACTCTGGTTGGCCATTCCTACTGCCTTCAACGCTATCAAATCAGTGAATTCTGTGAAATGTGGGCTAAAATAGCCAAGGACCCTATCGTATTCACTTCTTTAGCCTTGAAGGTATTCAAGGAAAATTGTCCTCTCTGGCTGCTTCCAATAAATAAATTGATTCTAACGAATCTTGTGACACTTATAGTTGATATCTTTCTTAAACTTCAAATGGATACTTTGTTGATTAATATAAAGCACATTGCCATTGGCTAATGTTTATGCAACTGAATTATAATATCATTCAAAGCCACTTAGGAACAGTTCCATCAAGCTCTGCAGCAGTCTGGGAAAATTTACATTGGCCTGAATTGTTCTCCATGGAATTGAAAATGCACTGATAATTCTCTGAGAATATCAACTAACATTCCTCAGCTGCTGCCTATGCTGAAAGATCCCAAATCAGGTGTAGATAACTGCAGCCTTTTTTTTACTATCAGTGGGAGAGATGAAAATGGAGTATTTTCCAGGATTTTCTTCATGGTAATTGGAATGTTAATTCATCTGTGTGACACATTGGTTATTTTGTCTGCTGCTTATTACAAAAATAGGAGTATTTAAGTTAATTCATTCAATTGAGAGTGGTGTTACACATGACCAAGGTCATAGGCTGCAATCACACCACTTGTTTACTGGCATGGGTGGAATGCTTACCATCCCCCTTCACCTGCAGCATGGCAGATATTGAATAGAAGCAAACAGAAGAGCACAGTTCTGAAAAATAGTCAGGATAGATTCAGAACATTAATCCACAGATGTTGACAGACCTGGTGAGTTTCTCCCACACTTACATTTGCAAAGGAGAACAAAATGTTCAAAGAAAGGAGAAGAGGGAAAAAAAAACTTTATAAACAAGTCATGTCCACACTGAAATTCAAAGCATCAATCCCCCTGGCAAATAAAGAACATCACATAAAATCTCTGTTTTATGAAGGAGACAGGTAGACTTGAAACCTCAGAAACAGATCAATATTGTTGTTCTGAGAATGAAGGTTCAGATAAAATTTGTTCAAAATTGTCAGGAATCTAGACAAAGTATCGAGAGAGAAACCAAGCCTCTTGATCGAAGGGTGCAGAAGCAAAGGCACTGATTTGAAGACAACTGCAAAAGAAGCAAATGCAACGTTACAAAACTCTTTTTTTCTGTGAAGTGGATCGAATAGAATCCTTACGGTGTGGAAGCAGGCCATTCAGCCCAACATGTCCACACCAATCCTCTGAAGAGGTGTCCCACCCAGACTGATTCCCCCTACCCTACTACTCTACATTTATCCCTGACTAATGCACCTAACCTGCACATCCCCGAACACTATGGACAATTTACCATGGCCAATCCACACTAACCTACACATCTTTGGACTGTAGGAGGAAACCGGTGCACCCGGAGAAAATCCACACACACAGGGAGAATGTGCAAACTCCCCACAGACAGTCGCCCAAGGCTGGAATCGAACCTGGGTCTCGGGCACTGTGAGGCAGCAGTGCTGAGCCACCATGTCACCCCACAGAGCCACATCAGGAGATATTAGGGGGACAAGGAACCAAACGCTTGGTCAAAGGGAGAGATACAGAGAGAGACAGAGAAAACAAAGAGATAGAGAGACAGAAAGGGAGATAGCGGTTGACAGAGAGAGACAGAATCCACAAGAAAGGGAAAGATACAAAGAGAGAGAGAAAAAGATGGATTCATGGAGCGGGCTTCAAGAGCTCAGTGCACAGGAAGCTGAAGGAACAGCAGCCAGTGGTGGAGTGACGGGAATCAGTGGATGGTCCTGACGCCAAAATGGGAGGAGAGCAGTGATCATACAGTGATAACCAGCATGAAGGTTATAGAGATAGAGAAGGAGTAGGGGCTGGAGGGGATTATAGAGATAGGGAGGAATGTAGGGGCTGGAGGAGATTAGAGAGATAGGGAGGGATGTAAGGGCTGGAGGGGATTATAGAGATAGGGAGGGATATAGGGGCTGGAGGGGATTATAGAGATAGGGAGGGATGTAGGGGCTGGAGGGGATTATAGAGATAGGGAGGGGTATAGAGGCTGGAGGAGGTAATAGATAGGGAAGTGGAGACGGGCTAGAGGAGGTTACAGAGTTAGGGAGGGGTATAGGGGCTGGAGGTGGTCACAGAGATAGGGAGGGATGAGAGAGCAATAAAGGCGGATTCAATTATGGTTCTCAGAAGAGAATTGGATAATTACCATGAGACAAAATATATTAAAGGGACAATGAACTCATGTGAAGGAGGATCAGCTGGTGTAATACAATTAAGTGAATTCAAAGGCTATTTCAGAGGGCATTTAAGAGAGAACCATATTATCAGGGGTCTAGCAAAGCAAACATGCAAAACTAAGTAAGAATGGCAGATTGTGTCTTCTGAATGGCATTAGTGAGCAAGATAGATTTTTTGGATAATTTTCAATGGTCTCATGATCATTATTAATTAGATTAGCACTCTATTCCAGATTCACCAATTAATTAAATTCCACCAGATGTTATAGTGTGGTTTAAAATCATATGCTCCAGAGACAGGACCATGTTTCTGAATTATTAATTATTAAATAGTTAAGAATTAATAAATATTGTCCAGCAACATTAACCTGATACATGTATTGTAGCTCCTATTACTTGCACTGTTTTACATACCGTATGAATTGCTTCTGTAGAAAAAACAATTAATCATCTGTATTCCTATCATACATTCATGTTTACTTTTCTGTTATCATTTCTTTGTCTATGCTATGTTAAATAGTACATGTTGCTGGTTTTTTTTAACTCTATTAGAATAACTGTTATAACCATATTTCTTGTAGCTGATCAACTGGTATGGAAACTTCTTCCAATTATTTATTATGCAAAGAAAAAGTCAGCAACAGAAACTCTTCCCACAGAAATTATCTGATTAACATGGTAAACTAAATATGCTTTAATTTTTGATTTATTAAAAAAAACTTGAGTTATCACCACATTTTAAAATAAGCGAGGTATTTCAACCAAATTTTGAAGGTGATTTAAAGAGTAATTAAACTCTGTTTGACCTCTCCATGCATAATTCTCATAAAATAATTGAATTCTGACTGGCTTGAGCTTTTGCACATTTAACAAGGAAAATTATGTATTAAATAATGTAACACCTATTCTTATATAATTCCATTTGCCAAGGAAGATGGTGCTGTTAATCGGATGTATATAAAAATGTTGCGTCCGTATCCATTTGAGCCTTGCACTTCCCTGTATGCATATTTGAAAAAGACTTGTATTTCATTGGCTCCAATTTAATGTCTGAAAAAATCGGAAGTGAAATGGATTGTTAAATTGGGTGATTAATATGTTGCATGTGAGAATAAAAATCACGACTCATGAAGTTTCAGGAAGTACTAATTAAATGGACAGTTTGCCAGTAGCTGACGCAAAAGTTTGCAAAACTGAATTGTGAACCCAATCAACATACTTATTGAAACTGTTCACATTTTTTTTTTTCCCCACCAGCTAAGAAATACATGATTAAAGTTAGTCAAAATTGTGACCTAAATTTTTGCAATTCTCAGCAAGTGTCTCCAGCTTTTGTCAAAATGCTACCAGTTTTGGGAGACCCACTCCTGATTCTGATACGTCATTTTCAACAGATTGCAGTATAATTTTCACATTCAAGATTCACACAAAGAAGGACACCACTTTGACTGGGACAACACACACATCCTGGGACAGGCAAAACTAAGACACGCATGAGAATTCTTAGACGCATGGCATTCTAACCAGAAGTCCATCAAAAAATACATTGACTTAGATCCTATCTCCCTTCCCTAGAAAAAAGAACTGGAAATGTCATCACCCCACCTTAAGAAACCAAGATCTATAAATAGAGAGGTGGGACATACCACCAGCGCTTCACCAGAGACTTTCACTGATGATGTTACTTAATCATGGTGACAAAATGTTTGAAAACAAGTCTTCCAGCTCAGTGAGCTAACTTACATACTTATGCCGCTAAACATGCAAATGTGCAGCCGCTTTCAGTCAGCTCCAGTTTTCATCAATGGGATGTTTAAAACAAACCTTCTGAGCTTAGATTTTCACATGAAAAATATCAATTTATCAGTCATCGAGATAGGTTGGACTCCCCTTTTAAATGGCACAAGTGATGCCTTTTGATGAGGTAGGCTGCCTTAAAGCAAGTGCACTTTGGCATTCTTCGAAGTGGATATAAATGTGTATAAAAAGTGAACCAAATTATTGGAACTGTAAAACTGTCAAATCATTTGAATTTGACCAATTTGGAAAAGAGAAACTAATGAAAACTTTAATAATATCAGTGCTCGTTATTTCACTATAACATGGAAGAACTGGGTGGGTGACATGAGTTTACGTGGATCAGCATGGGTAGGGCATAGGGAGTGTGTGAGGTTGAAGGAGAATGAGAGGCTAGATAGCTTGTTTCTTTTGTTTGTTTCTTCAGTTTTTCAACTAGAATAAAGTCCCGGATGACTGAAGTGGGACTCCACAGTCAGCCACTTCTCTGATTGCCATCACACTCTTTCCAAGTCACTCCGACATGATACAGAGGGTTGCGTAATTATATCGTTACAATCATTTAACAACTAGCAAACTGTTAATTGCAGTATAATGAGTCACTAGCCTCAGTCACAAAGTGTCTGGCCACTGTTGGTTAGCAACTGATAAGCAAGTGTTACTATACAATTCTTTCTTGTAAAAGAAGAGTATTCCCATGTCAGGAAAGAATTCATTTATCTGGCATTAGTACAGTTGCAAGGCCAACCACCTCACTGAGCCTGGGAAAGTACGAGCTCAGCAAGCGGACACGAATATGAGATTCAAAATAGTTTCCAGGCTTTTAATATCTGACAAGATGGCTGCTTCAAATCTAACAAATCTCCCACAATCATGTCATAGAGTCATAGAGATGTACAGCACGGTAACAGACCCTTCGGTCCAACTTGTCCATGCTGACCTGATATCCCAACCCAATCTAGTTCCATCTGCCAGCACCTGGCCCATATCCCTCCAAACCCTTCCTATTCTTTTATTCATCCAGATGCCTTTTAAATGTTGCAATTGTACCAGCCTCCACCACATCCTCTGGCAGCTCATTCCATAAATGTACCACCCTCTGAGTGAAAAAGTTGCCTCTTAGGTCTCTTTTATATCTTTCCCCTCTCACCCTAAACCTATGCCCTCTACTTCTTGTCTCCCCCATCCCAGGGAAAAGACTTTGTCTATTTGCCCTATCCATGCCTCTCATAATTTTGGAAATCTCTATAAGGTTACCCCTCAGCCTCCAACGCTCCAGGAAAAACAGCCCAAGCCTATTCAGCCTCTCCCTATAGCTCAAATCCTCCAACCCTGGCAATATCCTTGTAAATCTTTTCTGAACCCTTTCAAGTTTCACAACATCTTTTCGATAGGATGGAGACCAGAATTGCACACAATATTCCAACAATGGCCTAACCAATGTCCTGTACAGCTACAACATGACCTCCCAACTCTTGTACTCAGTACTCTGACCAATAAAGGAAAGCATACCAAAGCCTTCCTCACTATACTATCTACCTGTGACTTCACTTTCAAGGAACTATGAACCTGCACTCCAAGGTCTCTTTGTTCAACAACACTCCTGAGGACCTTACCATTAAGTGTATAAGTCCTGCTAAGATTTGTTTTTCCAAAATGCAGCACCTCATATTTATCCAGATTAAACTCCATCTGCCACTTCTCAGCCCATTGGCCCATCTGAACAAGATCCCATTGTAATCTAAGGTGATCTTCTTCTTCAATTTTAGTGTCATCATCAAACTTACAAACCATATCTCTTATGCTCACATCCAAATCATTTATATAAATGATGAAAAGTAGTTGACCCAGCGCCAATCCTTGTGGCATGTTAGGTGGAGTAGCCATGCTAAATTGACCATAGTGTCTAGGGATGGGTAGATTAGCCATGGGAAATGCAGGTTTACAAGGATAGTCTGGGGGCTTGGTCTGGGAGGGGTTGTTATAGATTCGATGGGTTGAATGGCCTGCTTCTACACTGTAGAGGTTCTTTGATTCCAAATCTCACTTGAAGCCCAAATTTGTCTGATGTTGTTGTATGTTGTTCTCAGAGACAACTCTAGCAGCTGAAGATTCCTCGCTTACTACAGAATTAACGCAGGCAAAGTGATAAAGCTCTTGACATGCATGTTTATACAAAATATTTGCATACAAAATAGGTGCAAGCAATTTGAGTTATGATATTGGTTAAGTTTGTCTATCATGAAAACTTCAAAACATGTAAACATTAGAACTTTTCAAAATAGGTTTTCTCAGGAGGTCGGAGGCACAGAATGTGAAATAGACTGAGGGGTAAATTGAGAAACATTTATTTCTAAAGAAATGCAGAATTGGAAATGGATAAGGAGAGTGAGATTCATTGTATGTCTAGGAAAAAAATCAAAGAATAAAAGACAAGCATTCAGACAGATGGATGGGGAAAAATAGTAAAAAAAAGGCAGGCACTTCTGTTAGATCAACTATTACTTGGTTAATTACTTTCAAGCATCAAAAATTACAGAAAAGCAAGCACAATTTAAAAATAAATGACTATAATCTCTCACCATGGGACTTAGTTTCTTTTCTCAACAACAAAAAACAGAAGTTGCTAGAAAAAGCTCAGCAAGTTTGGCAGCATCTGTGAAGAGAAATTAAAGTTAATGTTTGGGGTCCAGTAACCCTTCCTCAGAACACTTCCTCTGAGGAAGGGTGACCAGACCTGAAACATTAACTCTGATTTCTCTTCACAAATGCTGAGAGACCTGCTGAGCTTTTCCAGCAACTTCTGTTTTTGCTTCTGATTTACAGCATCTGCAGTTCTTTTGGTTTTCATTTTTTTCCCCCTCAAGCTGATATTTCAATATAAGCTGCAATACTTGCCTTCTGTTCTCTCAGCCACTGAATGTTGGAGCAAATTTCTAACTGGCAACTAGCCGCTGGCTAAGCACTTAGTAAGCACTCACTCTGTGGTGATAAATGAGAGTTTGAGTTAAATTTATGGTGAGCAGAGCACTTATTAATGTTCAAAGCAATTATTGGAGTAACCAGCTGGAAGCTTCCTTCATTGATAAGCGGATTGATAGAAGCAGAATGTGGCCATTTGGAAACAACTTATTGTTCTCAAATAATTTGTATTTGTCAGCATCTTTTCAGACAACCCAACCCAAAGCCCCTGTACCTCATGAAATGATCTGCAAATATTCTTTTTGACCTTTGATATGGTTCATCATACCCTTGTCCTCATGGAAAGGGAGTAAAGTTTACTGATCTTTTTTTTAACAAGCAAAGCTAATTCCCAAGTCACTTCCACCCACACCTTCATTTACCTATCACGTTCCCAGCTATCTTCCCCCAAACCCAACCCCCTCTCATTTATCTCTGAGCCCCCCATATGATCAACAATATGGTTCATAAGATTATAAGACGTAGGAGTGGAAGTAGACTGTTTGGCTCATCACAGAAACCCTAGTGTAGAAGCAGGCCGTTCAGCCCATTGAGTCCATGCCAATCCCTCAAAAAGCATCCCACCCACCCCTCATTCCTATCCTTGTAACCCTGCATTTCCCATGGCTAACTTATCTATACCACATATTCTTGGACATTGTGGGCAATTCAGCATGGCCAGTCTTTTTAACCTTCACGTCTTTGGACTCCACTCCACACTCCATGAGTTTATGGCTGATCTGATAATCCTCAATACCACTTTCCTGCCTTTATCCGATAACCCTTGACTCTCTCATTGATGAAAATTCTGTCTTTCATCGTCTTGAATGTACTTAATGACTGTCTCGATAGCCCTCTGAGTAAAGAATTCTACAGATTCACCAAACTCTGAGAAAAGGAATTCCTTCTAATTTCTGTCTTAAATGGGTGACTCCCTATTTGGAAATTATGCCCTCTGGTCCTAGACTCTTCACAGCTACCCTATCAAGTCTTTTAAGAACTTTGCATGTTCACTGAGGTCTCCGCTCATTCTCCGAAACCCCAATGAATATAATGCCAAGCACTAAACCTTTCCTTAATATACTGGAGGAAGAATCAAAGGAGGACTGGAACAAGCAATGTTCTACATACCCCACAAAAAAAAGATAGCCAGAAATAGTTCAAGAAAGAAGCAGAGATTCCTCAGACCATTTTGGTCAATGCAGACTGGATAACTCCCGTCCACTGCAGCTCCTTCTCCACATGGCTGAGCCCATTCTCACTTTGAACAATTTCTTCTTAAACTTGTCTCACCTTCTCCCTCTAAAATAAGCAGCTACATGTCCCTGCATGGGCCTTAATTATACACACATTTTGTCCCATTATTTTTCCAGTTCTTTTCAGTCCTGACGAAGACCTGTTTCCCTAGAGCATCGGAGGCTGAAGGGTGACCTTATATAGGTTTATAAAATCATGAGGGGCATGGATAGGATGAATAGACTGGGGCAGGCGAGTCCAGAACTAGAGGGCATCAGTTTAGGGTGAGAGGGGAAAGCTATAGTAGAGATCTAAAGGGCAACTTTTTCATACAGAGAGTGGTGCGTGTATGGAATGGGCGATCAGAGGAGGCAGTGGAGACTAGTACAATTGCAATATTTAAAGGCACCTGGATGGGTATATGAATAGGAAGGGTTTGGAGGGAAATGGGCCGGGTGCTGACAGGTGGGACTAGATTGGGTTGGGATATCTGGTCGGCATGAACGAGTTGGACCGAAGGGTTGTTTCCATGCTATACATCTCTATGACTCTATGTCTCCATAATTATTTATCTTGAAATATTAACTATGTTTCTCTTAGTACAGATGCTGTCAGACCAGCTGGGGTTTTCCAAAAACTTAATTTTTTGATTTCCACAAATGCTGTCATACTTTGCTTCTACTCAGATTGATGTTCTCAATACTGTGCTAATACTAAAACTTATTAACAATGGCAATTGCAGATGAAAAGCTGAACTGTTGGAGAGTTGGACTGAATTATGTACCACATTAGATAATGGTGATGCTAAAAGTTTGAAGTATTTATGGTCTTAAATTAAGAAATATGTTATTAGATGTTGGTTACGGATTGCTACTGTCACGTTAGCAAGATCAATTTTGCATGAGGTTTTCATAAATCCTTTGAATTTTGCATGAACAATTATTTTAGGTAACATTAGGCAAACCCATGTTACAGGTGAATATCTAGTTTCATATCACTAACCAGATAATGGATTGCACATTAAAACACAGCACGACTTGTTCTTTGACCGTGAGCAGTACACTAACAGCTGTTAACCTGCTCAGTAAGGAGAAAAGAAAGATGCTGCACAAGAAGTGATAATTGAACCTACCAAATCTGTTGCTATAACAGCACATAGAATCATAGAATCCTTACAGTGTGGAAGAAGGCCTTTCGGCCGATTCAGTCTATGCCGACCCTCCAAAGAGCATTCCACCTCGACTCTGCCCCACCCTTTCCCTGTCCTCCTGCATTTCCCTTGGCCACTCCACCTATCCTGCACATCTCTGGGCAATTTAGCATTACCAATCCACCTCACCTATACATCTTTGGGCTATGGGAGGAAACCGGAGCACTCCATGCAGACAGTAGGCTAAGGATGTAATTAAACCCAGATCCCTGGCACTGTGGGGCAGCAGGGCTAACCACTGAGTGACTATGCCACGCTATGAAATGCATGAATATGAACATGAATTCTATACCTTTATAAACCAAATATATTCATTTGGTCTCGTAAAGCTTATTTCAATCAAAACATTTTGGCATATGGATTCTGAATTTCTTTTACTGATTCGATAAGAAGCTAAACCATACAGACCAAGAATTTTCAAGAGGTTATCCCTGATCTGTGGTGAATTGTTTACCTGGAAGGTGACTTTCCTCTGTTGCACCATCTGCTAAACTATAAGTAAAGAAACCTTGGCAAGAAGAACGGATGGGAGAAAATTTGAAAAAGAAAAGCTCCATGTAGCATTCACCCACATGAAATAAGCCCAATACAGTCCTGGACGTTGAGTCTAAGATGAGTCTGACCTCAGTATTTTAAAAGGAATGTTTTAACCCCGTAAAATAGGGATAGGGATGATTCATTTAATTGGATAGAAGTTTCACGTGTTATCAGTTCAAGTTTTGAAAAGTGTGAGAATACTCTTGGGCAGGTCAACATAATAAAGTTCGAAATGTTGGATGTCTTGAAATACGTTAAGGTAGACAAGCCCCCAGGGCCCCATGGGATCTACCCCAGGATAGTGTGGGAAGAAAGGGAGGAAAGAACTGGGACCTTAGCAGATGTCTTTGAATTCTCTTTGGTCTCTGGTAAGATTCGAGAGGACTGGTGAATGTACAATATTGTTCTTTTGTTTAAGAAGGGAAACAGAGATTAGATTAGATTAGATTAGATTAGATTAGATTAGATTAGATTAGATTACAGTGTGGAAACAGGCCCTTCGGCCCAACAAGTCCACACCGACCCGCCGAAGCGAAACCCACCCATACCCCGACATTTACCCCTTACCTAACACTACGGTCAATTTAGTATGGCCAATTCACCTGACCCTGCACATCTTTGGATGGTGGGAGGAAACCGGAGCACCCAGAGGAAACCCACGCAGACACGGGGAGAACGTGCAAACTCCACACAGTCAGTCGCCTGAGGCGGGAATTGAACCCGGGTCTCTGGCGCTGTGAGGCAGCAGTGCTAACCACTGCTGTCTCACAGCACCTGACATCAGTGGTGGGGAAGCTGTTGGAGAAATACATTTGGAAACAAATGGATTTGTTAGTAATAAAAGCAGAAATTGTTGGAAAAGGTCAGCAGATCTGGCAGCATCTGTCGAGAGAAATCAGAGCTAATATTTTGGTCCAGTGACCCTTCCTCAGAATCAGAGATATTAACTCTGATGTATCTTCATGGATGTTGCCAGACCTGATGAGCTTTTCCAGCAATTTCTGTTTTTCTCTCTGATTTACAGCATCCACAGTTATTTTGGCTTTTATTTGGACTTGTTTGTGATAGGCAGTGTGGGTTAATGCAGGGAAGATCATTTCTCACCCAATTTGATTGGTGTGGAGGTGTTGGTGTTGGACTGGGGTGGACAAAGTTAAAGGTCAGACAACACTAGGTTAGAGTCCAACAGGTTTTTTTTGGAAGTACAAGCTCTTGGAGCGCTAGCCATCTGAAGAAGAAGCACTGCTCCAAAAGCTTGTACTTCTAAATAAACCTGTTGGACGATAACCTGGTGTAGTGTGACTTTCAACTTGATTGAGTTTTTTTGAAGAGGTGACAAAAGTGATTGATGAAGGAAGGGCAGTGGATGTTGTCTACGTGGACATTAGTAAGGCACTTGATAAGGTACCTCACAGTAAGTTGGTACAAAAGGTAGAGTCTCACATGGTCCTGGGGGAGTTGGCTCGATGAATATAAAACTGGCTTGATCATTGAAGATTGAGAGTAGCAGTCAAAGGGTGTTTATTCAAAGGGATGGGAGAAAATTTGAAAAGGAAGAACTCCACAGAGCATTCACCCACCCACCATAGCACAGCAACATAACTTGTGGTGTTCCACAGGGAACAGTGCTGGGACTTTTATTGTTTGAAAAATATATAAATGATCTGGAAGAAAATGTAGGTCGTCTCATTAGTAAGCTTGTGGATCACAGCAAAATTGGTGGAATTGCAGATAGTGAGGAGGATTGTCAAAGGATACAGTAGGATATGGATAGATTGCAGGTTTGGGCAGAGAAATGATAGATGGAGTTTAATACAGATAGTTGCAAGATGATGCATTTTGGAAGATCAAATTCAAGTGCAAATTATAAAATAAATGGCAGAACCTTTTGGAACATTGGCATACACAAGGATCTGCGAGATCCCTGAATGTGACAACACATGTGGATAATGTGGCTAAGCATGCTTGCCTTCATTGGCTGGGGCACTGAATGTAAAAGTTGGCAAGTTATGTCACAGCTGCACAAAAGTTTCGTTAGCCAACATTTGGAATATTTCATGCAGTTCTGGTCACCACACTACCAGAAAAATGTGGATGTTTTGGAGAGGGTGCAGGGAAGGTTTACCAGATGTTGCCTAGTCTGGAGGGTTTTCATTATGAGGAGAGGTCTGATTGTCTTCACTAGAAAGACTGAAGCTAAAGGGGTGACTTGATAGTGGTCTACAAAATTATTGAGGCATAGATAAAGTCATCAGGGACTTTTTCCCAGGGTGAAAAAGTCAACAATAAGAGAGGATAGGCTCAAGGTGAGAGGTAGAGAGTTTAGAGGAGAAGTGCGGGGAAAATCGTTCATCCAGAGGGTGATAGGTGCCTGGAACACATTGCCAATGGAGGTGGTGGAAGCAGGCACATCAGCAACTTTTAAGGCATATCTTGATAGACACACGAACGGGAGGTGAACAAAGGGATAGAAACCTTTACACATGGGCAAGAACTAGTGGGTCTCAATAACAACCAAGTATTGCATTAGGCTTCCTGTGCTGTATTGTATAATATTATTGTATATTGTACACATGCAATTGCAAGGTAATATTACTGATAGAAAAGAGAGATTTGCAAATTGTTTGAAAATGTGTATTTTTTTAAAAAAAGGTTGTTTGCAGGACATTCAAACAAAGAGCATTTTGAGAAAAAACTCACCTGAAAGCTTAAATTCCTCAAAATTGTAAGTGATTGACTTATAAAATCAACTGATCTCCATTCGAACATGATCCTGACCTCAGGGCATTGAAACTATATAATGTACAAGGCAGAAACCTACTGACTGTACTGTTCTACAAAGAAATACACTCAAAGCCAAATGGATTTCTGGCAGTAAATTCTGTTCCTGAAGTACTGTGAGACAAGTTCATGGCTGTGATAGCCATGACAATTAATTCTCAGTGAAAATTTATTTCTGTTACTGTGTGGTAACAGGAGAGCTTTTGTTTTAAAACAAAAAGCACTGTTCTCCATTTTATTTTTCAGCTATTCAGAGCCAATGTTTATTGCTTCAACAGTAATGTTGTGACTCAGTTATTATCACTTTTGACTTTTGTAAGGTTATGAGTTCAAGTCCTACTCAAGTGATTTGAGCATATAGTTCACCCTGACAATCTTGTGCACTTTTGAGTAAGTGCTGCACTGTCAGAGTGCTATCTTTTGGATGTGACATTAAACTGAACCTTGTCTTCCTGCAAAAGTGCATGATTTAAAAAAAAAGTTTTATTTTAAGTGAGGAGTTCTCCCCTGTGAACTAGCTGATATTTAATCTGCAAGGAAGAAAAATTAGAAATGTAATCTGGTCATCTCCATGTTGCTTTTGTTTTAAAAAGCCTTCACTGTGCAGTACAGCTGTTGCGTTTTCCTGCAGTACAGTACAATGATTCGACATTAAGAAAAAATAAATTAATTGTTTGTGAAACATCTTAGTCAGATGTGAGGTCATGTTACTCATTACAGAAATTCAAATCTTCGTTTACATTGAGATGCGATAAATGGCCATGTCTATTGACACACTTTGCACTACTTAAATTCACATGTCTGTTTACTGGAGTCAACACAGGCTCAAGTAAATGGGTTCAGATTTAAACTTGGTGCGGCTGTGAAGAAGGCAAAGGGATGCAGGTCCCCTCATCCCCATCCCTATTACTGACACTCCTCGTTCATCACTAACTCCAACTTCACCATACTTCTATCCCTGATTTTCTCTCTCCTCATGCCCCTGCAACATCCTGATGGCCATTCCCCTTTCTCTCTCCCTCACTCTTGCCAGCAGAACTCCATATCTTCTCCGAACATGTGCAGTTCCTTTGTGCATGGCATCATTTGAATTCTGTGTGATGTTGTAGCATTGCTGGAATTGTATGCAGCATGATAAATATACAATGGAAAGCAATCTCTGAAAACTCTGGCTTGATGTACCATGGGTAATGTACAATTAATGAACTAATCATTTAGCATTGAACAATTAAACAAATTAACACATTCAATTATGTCAAAGCTGGAAAATTTATTTTTGGAAAAACAAAAGCATTATGCTGAAGAACAGACAGCCTTGCGTTCTGCTTTGCTACAAATTGTTGCACAATTTAGACTACCCTGTTGTAAAAACAATAGTTTTCCATCAATTTGAATTATCCATTCGGATAATCGAGGTTCCTCTGTATATCACTGTTTCAGTTAAAGATATAATTAATGTCTGCGTTACTCAATCCATGAGGGTCTGATGCCTGCTGGGCATATCATCAACTTGTGTTGCTGGAAAAGCACAGCAGGTCAGGCAGCATCCAAGGAACAGGAGAATCGACGTTTCGGGCATAAGCTCTTCTTCAGGAATCTCATTCCTGAAGAAGGGCTTATGCCCGAAACGTCGATTCTCCTGTTCCTTGGATGCTGCCTGACCTGCTGCGCTTTTCCAGCAACACATTTTCAGCTCTGATCTCCAGCATCTGCAGCCCTCACTTTCTCTCATATCATCAACTTGTACAAACATCCATTGAGCACAAAAAAACTGCAGGAACCAAAAGTCCAGGAAGGAGAAGACCATTGCTTCAGTTCTAAGGTAGTATATGCAAACAGACGAATTCCAAAAATAGATCACAACTTTTCTGAAACTCAACTTACCCAACTCAGTTTCTGAATAGTGGGATAAAATAAAGTCAGCTGTATTAGGCACCTATGTCCAGGCCATTGGGTTCAAGCAACATCATCAGCAGGATTGGTTGGACAAAAATGATGCAGAAATATTTGGCATCCTGCTCCCAAAGACAGCAGCTACCTTTGCCCGACAGAATAATCTTACAACACAATATCCTTTTTATTGTCACATGTACTCCATAGGAGGATTACAGTGAAATGCTTTTACAATGTCTACCTTCTTAGCCGACATCTTAGGTGCAAGTACTGATGTAAAGTAAAAGCAGAGGAATAAAAATAGTTGTGTTACTTACAGAGTTGAAAAATATGAAAATAGTACAATATTAAACAGTTGTAAAGTGACATTACAGTGTAGCAGCTCAGTGGAGGGCCTCCACACATGGTCTGATCATTCACGGCACACCCCAGTCCAACAGCCATCCCTGCTCCATTCCAAGCCCCAGTCCACTCTCTGCCAGCACTCAATCGCTCCAAGGTAGGTGCCAGGACTGCCAGTCTCCACCCGGAACTCGCTGCCTGTGTGCTGCTCCGGGGCTGCTCCCCCACGTGCTGCTCTGGGACTCTCAGCCCTCACAACTTTCTAATAGCTCAATGTTGACATGCAGAGACAAATCTGGGACATAGAATGCTACTGATGAGAATAGACAGCCCAAGGAATACAACAATGTGGTAAACAGTAGAACAGAAAAAGCTTTTCTGACACTATCAGTGCCTTCTACAGGCTAATGTCAACTGGACAAAATCTCTTCACTTCCACGATGGTTTATCTCTTTTTGTTTTGAAGCTAACAATGCCTTCCTACGATGCTGGAAAGGACATTTTCAACAACCCCTGAATCATGAATCTGCAGTTAATGTGCAGGCTCTCCCACAGTTCCCAGAGGTAGAGCCCTGAATGGGCCACTACTGTTGGGAGAGCAGCAACAAGCAATAATAAAAAAAACAAGCAGCAAAGTCAGCGACACTAATGGTATTCCAGCAGATGTCTTCAAAGCTCATGGACCTTTGCTCAAATCAAGATTCCACTTACTTATCCTGCAGATTTTGAAGGAAAGCCATCTCACCACTGCCTTGACTTCAAGAATGTGAAAATTATGAGTACCTTCCAGAAGAGAGTGACCTTTCCTTTTCTTCCATAGCAGGGGAATTCTTGATATTAATTCTCTTGGTTTTATATCCTGCAGAGGAACATCTATCGTGATCTTTTTTGCCAGGCAAATTCAAAAAAAATTAAAACTACTCCAGGTACTCTTCTTTGCATTCATCAACTTTTGCAAATTATTGAATTCAGTAAATCAAAAGGTTTTAGAGATAGTGTTTTCAAGATTTGGATGTCCAAGAAACTTCTTTACAATCGTACAACTGCTTCATGGTGATATGAGTGCAAATATCTCAAGTGGGAGATCTGCAAATGATGTCTTCAAATTTGGACCGGTACTAGATGTGACTATGTGACAGCCGCCTATTGACCTGATAGTGGTTACTTACCTCATCAAGTATCATCAGCAAATGCTAACCAAATTACCACCGAGACTGAATATTATTTACTCTTAGTCACTTTGTCAGAAAATTAAACTGATTGCCACAGATTAAGATGACTTCAGTGACTTTGTCCAGTCTGCACCAGAATTGCAAGTCACTCTTGATATCTTCAATTGTGTATGCAAGAGACTCTGCCCTACCTGGAATGGAGCTACAATAAAACATAAGCATCAGCCCAGACTTGGCAAATAAAGCATTCATTCTCACATTTATGTGAAATGAGAGACTCGAAAATACAGAAAGCACTTCCCACAACTTAGCAGCTACTTTTATCAGAAGTCCATCATTGACACAAAGATCAGCTTCACTAGCTCAGCCTTCTACAAATTACAGCAGTGTGTTTGAAAGTAATGGTATCTTCAAGGCAATAAAAGTCCTAATGTACAGAATAATTGTTTGTGTCATCACACTTCTGTCCTGCTCATTTGTTGATTTGTGATGCAGAATGACAGCAACAGCATGCAAATCTTGCACTGGCTGAGGTAGCCATGAGGTATTCACTGGAATTTAGAAGAATGAGGGGGCAGATCTTCTATAAATAAATAAAATTATGAAGGGAATGGATAGGATAGAAGCAGGGAGGTTGTTTCCACTGGCAGATGAATCTAGAACCAAGTGGCAAAGCCTCAAAATAAGAGGAAGCAGATTTAGAACTAAATTAAGGAGGAAATTCCTCACCCAAAGGGTTGTGAATCTGTGGAATTTCCTGCTCAGTGAAGCAGTTGAGGCTCCTCAGTGGATGTTTTAAGGTAAAGGTAAATTTTTGAACAGTAATGGAATTAAGGGTTATGGTAAGCATGTGGGTAAGTGGACTGGAGTCCATGAAAACATCAGCCATGATCTTATTGAATGGCAGAGCAGGCTCAAACGTCGATTCTCCTATTCCTTGGATGCTGCCTAACCTGCTGCGCTTTTCCAGCAACACATTTTCAGCTCTGATCTCCAGCATCTGCAGTCCTCACTTTCTCCTCAATGGGCCAGATGGCCTTTTCCTGTTCTTTTTCCTTGCATTTTTATGTTCTTATTCTCCTCATCATCCTCTCCCCTTGCCTGAGGTGTGGTGACCCTCAGATTAAACAATTACCAGTCATCTCTCTCTGATGACAGAGCAGCCCTATGGTCCAGTAGGACATTACCTTTTACCTTTTTACTGTCCTATGAATCTGCCATTATTATCAGAATAACAACTTATCCAATTAGCCTTGAGGACCTTATTCTCCAGTATCATGACTCAAGTAAATGTTGTTTTCAGAAATGTTACTATGATCATGAGTATCATTGTCCATTGCAAACAATCCACAGAAATTAAGTTAGATGAATTGGCTGTGCTAAATTGCCCATAGTGTTCAGGGATGTGTAGGTTAGGTGCATTAGTCAGGGGAAATGTAGAGTAACAGGGCAAGGGCAAGGGAATGGGTCTGGGTGGGTTACTCTCCAGAGGATTGGTGTGGACTTGTTGAGACAAATGGCCTGTTTCTACACTGTAGGGATTCTATCATTTCTCAGATAAGTGCGCTGAAATTTCAGGCATCAAATAACATTTTGGTTTCCTTTACAATACGTTGCTTGGGAACTCATGTGGGGCTTCAGAAACATTTTTTTGTCTTTATTATCATTATATTACATTATACTATACTGCCTTCTACAAATTTGAAACAGAAACAAAAATCACAAGTTAACATATTCCAGTTTTTTAATTTAATCAGGCTGCTTTCTGGACTAGTTGTAATTGTCTGCCTGAGGAATTTGGAGAAAAATTGTATAGGATATATTTGTTTCTTGTAATAATCCTAAATAGCTTGTATGTCTGTTTACTCCCTCAGTGGAGGTCAGGGATATAAGAGTGAGTGTGAATTGTGATGGGGTATGGGGGAAGACTGTGAAGAAATGTTTAAGCATGTTCCACCATCACATTGTGGAGATGCCTGTGTTGGACTGGGATAGACAAAGTAGAAAGTCACACGTCACTAGGTCATAGTCCAGCAGGTTTATTTGAAATCACAAGCTTGTGATTTCAACTAAATCTGTTGGACTATAGCCTGGTGTTGTGTGATTTCTGACTTCATCACGTTGTGGGCAGATTTGACTGAGCACCGCAACAACTTTTCATATGTACAAAATCCTTAATTGAACATTATGTTTCCCTTGACAATGGAGCAAGGGCTAAAGATGGCAGCAAACCCAGTAATATTAACCTGTACAATGATTAAACCTTGCATTTAGCATAAATGTTTACTTTAATATTCAGAGCATGAAGATAACAAGCTGTCCTGATGGGAAACTAGTGCACATGTTGCAAATATCCCACATTAGTGACAGGTTCAAGAAATGTTGTCTCCCAGCTTAGTTTCACCGAATGCACTTATGCATAATAGACAGTGATGTGATAAGAGGAACTTGTAGATCTATATTTTTGCAAAGAGTTAGTGTCCTCCAGAAAAAGGCAAAACATTGGAGCAATGTTTGCTGAACATGCCCAAATGTGTTATTTTTCCAAGACTCTTGCATTTGAGTGTCTTTAAAATTTGCATCACTGACATGCTCTCAGAAAATGTTAGGAAAATATGAGCTGGATGAAGACTCTTGTTGGCATCATGGAAAGGTATGTTTGAGATTTTGCTTCTCATTATGCAGAAAAGTCAAAGAACAAATTGTTCAAGATGAACATGTGCGCACTCATTGATTTCTGTTGTTTGTTACTAGCTGTGTTGTGTGTAATGAGAAATGAGAAAATCTTGTCAAAGGACACAAACCTAAAAATTGCTCTTGGTAATATTTATAATATGCTACCCAGTGATGTGGGTCCCAACTCACAAGAATTGTTATTTGCTGGTAGGTAGTATTTGACTTGCTGAGTATGTTAATCTGGTATTAGGTTTTAAGGAAGAAACCATAAATTTGTTGTATTTGAGCTTTATAATCTTTCCCATGTGAAAATATAATTTTAAACACTGACAAATAAAGACAAAAACAACATTTTCACTGTTAGATGAATGCATATCAAGTATCGGGGCCTTGACGCAAACTAGGGGAGATGTAAAGCCGTTACTAGTTTTTAATAACACAACTGAATCTTTTGGAGATGACTTTGCTGTTTTCAATGTAATTGATCCTCCGAGCCACAAACATTTAGCGCAATGATTATGGATATTTTTGGTCATTTTATCCTCTGAGTGGTACTGAATATTTTGGAAATTTACTTTGTATATTGCTATTAATACATCATACATTGTGTATAAATTCTGAATGTGATTATAGCACATAGAAATATATCAGGGCATTTTTTTTTAAATGCCAATCAGTTCTCAAAGTCATTTAAAACATGTTGAAATAAAGAATTATTTGAGTGGCAAATGTACCATGAGCATACCTAGGAGCAGAAAAGTCATGTCAGAAGGCATAAATAACATATTCTTCACAATTGCCAAGACATCACTCATTGTATTTGTCAGGAACAGATCTGCCCCTGAATGTTTGGTTTTAATAGGAAAGGACAGTTATGGAAGATTTCTTTCTGCATCAAGCAGGCCTACATTGAACTCGAACAAAGGTACAATGATGCCAGCAGCTATTAAGAAAACTGCAAGGGTGATTCAGAGTGTCAGCCAATTGCCTGCCCACGTGTATTTAAAGAATTCAGCAGAGTCAATGATTTCATCACCTTTATCATTTTCACATTGTGACGGTTATTCAATGGCACAGTCCTTTGTAACTGCTGAAAAAAATGATGGATGACAATAGGATTCCTCCCACAATTCTTCAGTCTATCACTACTAGCCAAGCTTGCTCCTCATCTTCTCATTCAAGATTAAGAAGTTGGTTGGTTTAAAAATTATACCTGCAAACAACAGGAAAGAACAGCTTTAGATTTAAAAAGAAACTTGCATTTTTAGATTTGATCTTCATGAGACTGGATGTTTCAAATCATTTTCTAGACAATTAAGTATCTTTGAAGTGTGTGTAGGAAGCATGGATACCAATGTGCACATCGTAGACCCCGACATGAGCAACTAATTTGCACTTGACAAACTGCGATGTAATAATGACAAGATCATCTGATTATGTGATGATAATTGAAGGAATACTATTGCCTGAACAATGAGAATAACTTCACCATTCTTATTTGAAAGAGTCCCATGGGATCTTTTGCATCCACGTACAAGGGCAGGCAAGTGCTCAATTTAACATCTCATCAAAAAGACGGTAGTTCCAACAGTGCCACATTCCTTTGCTTCTCCATTGCAATCTCAGCTTTGATTTGATGCACAGGATTATGTAAAGTGACATTCCATTCCGTTTGTTATGTTACATTTTTTGCCACGTTTTCATTGGTAGTACACATAGATGTCTATTACTGAATCATGCCCTGGTAAAATTCCAGCCTCAAGACATAATTTCCAGAATTAAGACTGACAAGGGAGTAACAATTTCCAAAGCAGCTGTCAATGCAGCAACAGAACATTATGTCGAGGCTTACACAGCTCATAAAATCAACTCACATTTCTGTGTCTCTGACAAGAACAACTGGCACGTAGTATATGTAGTTCAGCAATCAAATTTCAGAAGTGATTTCATCTTAGCTCAATTATCTGAATTTTACTTTGCCTTTCATCTGTGTGGATTTAGAATTCAACTTAAAGCGAAAGTTGAATGATAATTACTATTCATTTCCATTCATGGTTATAATGTTTTGTTTAATTCAACCAACACCATTCAATGAATCCTGAGAACATGAAGTTGTATGTTTACAGCTCTTGTAATGTTGAAATATGTTTCAAATATTGGAGGAGGGAGTGAGGCAAGTGTCACTTTAGGGATAGTGAAGATTTTTATAAATGAGGAAGACCACAAGGTAATTTCAATGTGAGGAGTTGCCTTAAATTGGAGGGATTGGGTATGTGGGTCTGTAAGGATGGGACTAATAGTTGTACAACAATTGGATAAGGCCTAAGCTTTGAATTAATTGACACTTTCCAAAGGGTGAAAGATGCTCAGCTCACCAGGAAAACATTGCGTATTTTCTATTTTAATTACAATGCGTTAGGCAACCTCGATGAAGAGAAAAAGAAAATGACCTGATATGTTGATGTGTCTGTCTTTGCAAATTTCAGAATTCCAGCAACCGCAGTAGTTTGATTTTGTGGAAGGTTGCAATATTGGAGTTGGATTTTTGTAGAGGAGATTGGAAGGTCAAATCAGGAAATCTGCTACTGGCCAGATCTATCTTCTTTACAAAGTTTCCTGCCCACCTTGTTTTCATTGTGGGATCCTGGAACATATTGGATTTGGGGCTGCCACTTGAGGCAGGGATGAGGGATCCTAGGGCTGGGTGAATGGTAAGGTCAGCAAACTAGAGCAGCTACTTCCATTTATTGGGAAAACACCCCAATTATAATGGTGATTATCAGGATTTCAGACTCTCAGTATTTAACTGTGCCCCACTCATCTTATATGCAAGTCATGCTTTCTCATGTTCACCATGCCCTCTCTATTCCCCATACCATCTCCATGCTCCCTCATACTTCATGTCCCCTCATTCTCACGTGACCGTTATAGTTACATATCCAGCATTCACTATGAGCAGACTTCAAAAGCCGTTTTTGAAACGGATGTTAATTAAAAATTCTAACAATCTAATTAATTGCATATTCTAACATACTTTGAATGAGAAAAAAAATCCTCTAATGGAAATAAACCATTTAAAAAGAGTTAGAATGTCCTCAAATGGTCAAGTGTAGGGGGGAAAAAGAAAGAATGAACTTCTGTTCATTTACTCATGTAAAAACCATTAAGGCTGTCAACCAACCTATCTAAAGAGTCCCCTGCTATGATAAGTAGTTCTGTGGCTTCGAAAACTAAGTTGAGCATCCATAATAACTCCAACTATCAAAACAAGTGCTTCCAAATGGAAACAATGGGCGTGACTGAAACTGCAAAAATCTGCTGTTTTTTTAAGGAACAACAACTGGTCTGTCAATCAATGCAGGCCAATTTCTTTAAGGAAATGCTTTCGAGGATTTCTTTTTTTGCAATTTAACAGGGCTCTGCGAATTTAAACAATTTCTATGAGAGTTCTGAAGTCATGTTTTCTTCAATTTTGAAAACATCTTGGTTCTTTAATCACAATGGTGATGTAATTTTGATCAAAATAATGGTCAACTTACCTTTGCAGAACTGAACCTTGTAATCAATCACTTCAGTAAAAACATAAATAAGTTCTGTTGTCTGATTGTTACAACTGAGAAAATGTGTTTGTTTGTTTTTCAAGCCTGTTAGTGAAACAATTCCAGGAGCAAGGTCACCACATTTTGCCTCTCCACTTCAGACTGGAGTTCTCACATGCCTCACATCCCTTCTGAAGGCCCCATGAACCACATCTACTCATAGAAATGACGTAAAATAGAGAGTCAATGTTTGGTTCCTCTGTCATGTCCCAGTGCAGATCCTCGATTGCTCAATAATTTGGAGACTGAAAGATCTGGGCAAATATGGTTACAACACAGAAGTGTCAGTTTATACCCATAAAATCTCAGATTCCACCCCCTCCCCCAATGTCCAGTAACTAAATCAAGACCGTCTTTGCAGAAGTAATATTTTCTCCATTGCCATACCATTCCAGGCTAACATAATGGAGGAGGAGATGTATCTGAAGCATGGCCAGGCCATTAGGTTTGTAGTCCATGAGGTATTGTTTGCCCCAAAGTGTGTACACACCACACTCATTCTGTAAAGCCCTTTCGGAAGTATCCTGCATCCACCTTTTTAAGCTTCTCCAAGGATTTCCCTTGTTCCCATTTCTCACAGGTTTGTAAATTTGCTCATCTTCTGCAGTGGCTTTATCGAAAGTAATTGAGGAAACAGCTGTGATCAAAATGCACAGCTAATATTTTTTCCATTATTTCACAAGGCTTCTGTGCACCAAACACTGGAGAGCTGTCAGCATGTGATTTATCCAGATGATGGACATAGAACCCCTCCCCACACCCCCAACTCGGCCATACATCCACATTCAAAGGATCATTAGCCACTATTTCTGCCACCTCCCATAAGATGCCACTGCCAGACACACAATTCAGAGCACCTTAGTCCACTCTTCCTCCACTCCCAATGGCTCCTCACACATCCACAGCACGTCCCTTGCAATCAAAAAGATGTATAGCACCTCCTCTTTTCTATCCTCCCTCCTCACTATCCAAGACCGAAAACACACCTTTGTCCACGTAAAGCATCTATTTGCCTGCTCTTCATTCAATCTAGTCTAGACATTTGCAGCTCACAATGCGGCCTGCTTTAAACTGGGGAGATGGCATACAGACTGGGTAACCACTTTGCAGAATGTCTATGCTCTGTCTGCAAAAATGACCCTGAGCTTCCTGTTACTTGCCACTTCAACACACCATTGTGTTCCCTAGCCAACATCTTTTTCATTCTCTCAGGCTTGCTGCTGTGCTCCAGTACATGCTGGAAGAATGACACCTCATTTTCGACTTGGAAACATTCTGGATTCAATATTGAGTTTAAGACTTTTAGAGCCTGAGCACCTTTTCCCATGTCCTTCCCCCAATCCCCACATCACATGGAGAAAGTGAGGACTGCAAATGCTGGAAATCAGAATCAAGGGTGTGGTGCTGGAAAAACACAGCAGGTCAGGCAGCATCTGAGAAGAAGGAGAATCAACATTTCGGGCATAAGCCTTTCTCAGCTCATATCATCACATTGACTGCTGCCACAATCAAACCATTGTCAGATACTAACTGTCCTCCTGAGCACCTATTGGTTCTCTCAGGCTGACGTTTACTTTTGGGAGAAAGTGAGGTCTGCAGATGCTGGAGATCAGAGTCAAGACTGTGTTGCTGGAAAAGCACAGCAGTTCAGGCAGCATCCGAGGAGAAGGAGTATCGACATTTCGGGCCAGAGCCCTTCATCAATAAATCCTGATGAAGGGCTCTGGCCTGAAACATCGATTCTGCTGCTCCTTGGACGCTGACCTTTAGTTTTGTCTGCCCAAATGTTTTTCTCTCCTTCTCTGGGCTCCATCTCCACCTATCCTCCCCTCCTCCACACCATTGCCCTATCTCATCTTCAGTGCATGTGTGTATACATAGTGCATATCGCCAGATCTGCTGAGTTTCTAATCCCTGGCATACTGGAGAGAAAGCACATTTCTAGTCATATTTGACACTGGTAAACAAAACACTTTTTACAAAGAGCACAGATCCTGACACAAAAATGAAGAGGAGTGAGGCAATTCATCACAGGAGCTATTTCCATTTTGGACAGGTTGTCTCAGCTGTGGATAACTACAACCTGCAGCTTCATCCTATTTTGTACAGTCTGAACCTGGACCACTGACTAAATTGGGTGTAAATGATCTTAATTTAAATTTTGCTCAACTTATGTCCCAGAATAGAATGATGAGTGCAAAAAAGCAGAATACCTCATCTCCTTTCTGAAAAAGAAATACTGTTAGCTAATCCTTATATTTCAGTTGGTTATTTTTGTAATACAATCCATCACAGACTGGCATTTGAATTAAATGCTTCTACATTCTGTTATTACAGAAGATGAGCCCTTCAGTGGAAATGTGCAGTGCTATCTCCAAAATGCAGAGTGTTCAGTTTTCAATGGAAGCACATTATTTGCAGTAAAGTGCAAAGCTCTTAGTGCAATGTCTTTTGAAAATGTACAGCTGCTACGCACGCACAAAAAAAAGAGTAGGATAAGAAAAGGCTTTTTGAGTCTTGAATCTCATTTGTTTTCCGCTGGCAAGAACTTCACACAATCATGAAGCTCCCTGCATTTATGTAATTTCCAAAAAAGATACCTTCACTCAAAAACTACAAGGCCGTAACATTTAGTTCAATGGCACCCATTTTTGGTGGGATATTGTATTGTCTTAAAATTGACAACCCATGTACACAAGCACAGCCTGATCCTGAGAACGTTAGTGCTCAAGTGAAGAATCTTGAGGCATGCAGAAGAGGCAATGCTTCAGATTATGCAGTCTCTTAACCTATTTGGCTACAGAAAGGATCCATCCCAGGCACTGTCAGTGCTTTTCAATGGATCATCCAGTACTTTTGGATTTAATATTGTTTTATCTTTACATGCATTATTCAGAATTATAGAAGTATTTGGTGATTTTCCAACTGGATTATAGTTGCTGAAATTGACAGTGCTGATATATATTGTTGGACTTTGTTGTGATTTCACAGATTTTGCACAAAGCACTGTTTCACAGATTAGGCACAGTACTGTGTACCCCCTTTGGCCCATGGCATAACAGAGGTTATGTATAGGAGAAGCCCAGTGATGGATGAACTGCTGCAAAAGGGAGGAGGAAATGCATACAGCAGGTAGATGTATCCTACCAAGATATTAGGGTGGCACAGTGCTTAGTACTGCTGCCTAACAGCACCAACAACCTAAGTTCAATTCCAGCCTTGGGTGACTGACTGTGTGGAGTTTGAATGTTCTCCTTATGTCTAAGTTGGTTTCTGCCAGGTGTCCCAGTTTTCTCCCACAGTCCAAAGATATGTATTAGGTGAATTGGCCATGATAATTTGCCCCGTACTGTTCAGGGATGTGCAAGATAGTTGGTGTAGTCATGCACTATAAAGTGTTGGAGGGGAGGATGCTTTTCAGAGGGGTCAGTGCAGACTCAATGGGCCATATGGCTTTTCTAGACTGTAGGAGTTCTTTAATTCTATACACTGTCAGCAAATCCCCCATCTGAAGCTCAACAAGGAAATCTCCACATTTTCACTGAAATTTGCAACATCTGTAGTGATATTGATATTGCTAATTTATAGTCATTTATATGTCTGCCTCCTTCTAGCCTGGAGCAACTTCTTCCAGTATGACATTCACTAGAGCATAAGAAAACTTTTTTGGGGTACTGGATGGTTTTGATCTGAAATGTCCTGTCTAAGACTATGGGAGTTACATCAATCATGCCTTACAAAGGTGAATCAGATAAACAAAAGAAGTGAAAAAAAGACCATTTCAATTGATCAGCAAAGTGGGTCTGCTGATGACATTGTTGCACCATGCACGGTGGACTGAATGTGATCCTTCTGCAATGTAAGAGATCTGAGCAACTTTAATTCTGAGATTAGGGTAATTTTTTTGATCTAACATGACAGAGTGAACAGCATCCAAAATCAACATATTCATAAAATCCAGTCAACAAAGGTCATTACTGGGTTGATGATGATATCAAAATAAATTTGCCCAAAATGTCATTTACTATTTCTGACTGCAGTGAACACATTTTTCAGAGAGAAGCAATTGGAGTAAGTGTTTATAAGAATTTTGGGATTCGCCATGGTGTCAGGTGCTGTTGACTGTGCATCATTGTGAGCATCATCTGTCAATTCTGCCCCTCAATACACAGCTGTTGTGCAAACACCTGTGGCAGTCCCCCATTCCATCTACATTTGAGCCATCTCCCCTCCTTTCTGATAAAAGCCCATTCTTTGATAACTTAGCTCATGACTTTGGGTAGCGACATAGACACATATGTGGGCACCTCACATTTAATGTGCATTTAATTCCCACTCAAAATCATAAGGTCATAATTGTTACAAAACTACCACCATCACCACCTCGGCCTCCGCCTCCGCCATGGCAGCCTGTTGTTCTGTTAGGTTTTGCTCTCCAAGGTTTAAGTCTAATTTATCTGATGGAAGCCTGAGAAACATTTCAATCAGGTTTTATGTTAGATTGCTCTGTCTTTCTCCATAGCTAATCAAAACTTAGATCATTAAGATCATTGTTCCTTAAATGTTCTGCAGTGATAATTTATCCACTTCAATATCGATCAAGAAAATGTTTCTTGACATTTTTAACATCCTTGTCCACATGAAGGTAGAGCTCCCTCTGTTATTATGCATTTGTACTTTTTGCAGCTCTCTGTATTCTTCATTAAATATACTCTTTTTTTTCCATTTTTTGGTGTGATTAAGAACATACAATACTTTCACTGACTGGAGCATCCAAGAACAACCCTCCAGAACTCAGAAGAATCCTTGCCATCTATTGAATGGTAATCAGATGAGCAGAAGGAAGATCAAAGGAAATAACTTTTAAAGAAAAACCTTTTCTGACCAGGCTGTATGTGATCAACTCAACTGATTGATACCAGTCAACACAAGTCCAATTCCCTGTTCACTGCAAGTCCCATGTAATACCGTCCCTCTGTTACTGATCATTACACTGTCTGCCTGAAAATAATCAGCAAATCAACATTCCAAATCAAATTTTACAATTTAAGCATTCAATATGCCATACAAATGCAAATAATCACGTGTGTATTCCCATAATTGTCTATCCTTTGTGTGCTATTAGCTAACCAAAATTGATATGCCAATGACTACAGTTTGGCTAATGAAAGGCTTGCTGTTTGAAGGGGGAGACTGTACCTTGTCTTATCGAAGATCTCAAGCAGCTCTGGCTCTAGAAAAGACATAGGTTCAGACTGCACAACCTCTGTGCAGGTGGGAAAATAATTGGGCTGACAGGTATTGGCGCAGAAGCAATAGCAGAAAACCAAATGCTGTCATTTTAGAAAGACAACAGATTGGCATACCATGAGGCCATTGCTGCTCTCTCATGTCAATGCCTCAGTAACCTTCATCATGTTGGAAGACAAATTGCTAAACCAGTGCTGTTTTTATGTGTGTATCACTAGCTGGGTGAATTATGTTTACAAGTTATTTGTTAGTACAGTTACAAATGGCATAATGCAAATTTCTTAAATTACTAGCAATTTCTTGTGATCATGCATGTGTTCACTGCAGTCAGAAATAGTAAATGAGATTTTGGGCGAATTTATTTTGATATCATCATCAACCAATAATGACCTTTGTGGACTGGATTTTATGAATATGTTGATTTTGAATGCTGTTCAACCTGTTGTGTTAGATCAAAAAAATTACCCCAATCTCAGAATGATGATTACTTTCTTATTGCCGATCCCCAATTGTCTTGCAGAAAGTGGTGGTGAGCTGTCATCTTGAATTTCTGTAATCTTGAGAGAGCAAGCTTGCTGCTGGGGTGGGAGTTTCCAGATTTTGACCAAGTAAGATTTAAGAAACAGTGATATGGATCCAGGTCAGGATGGTATGTGATTTGGTGAGGAAATTTTAGGTTGTAATGTTCCATGTATTTTTAATGTAATAAAGGTCATACATTTGAACAGCACTTTTTTAGGAGCCTTCAGGAGTCGTTGCAGTGCATTTCATAAAGATACACACTGCAATTACTATGCAACAGTGGTGGAAAGAGTGAATGTTTGAGATAGTGAATGGGGTGACAATCAAGTATTAGGATTAGAGTTCCTGCAATACAATTATGACAACATTTTAAAAGTACTATATGTCCTGAGGTGGGGTCACCGGACTCGAAATATTAACTTTGATTTCTCTTCACAGATGCTGCCAGACCTGCTGAGCTTTTCCAGCAACTTATATTTTTGTTTCTGATTTACAGCATTTGCAGTTCTTTCGGTTTTCAAAAGTGCTATGTAAGCTGTAAATCTTTTTGGAACATCTTTAAGTTGTGAAAGGTGCATTTTAAATACAAGTCCATCTTTCTTTCAAAGCAAAACTAGCTGGATTTAGATTAGATTAGATTCTCTGCAGTATGGAAACAGGCCCTTCGGCCCAACAAGTCCATATTGGCCCTCCGAAGAGTAACCTAACCAGACCCATTCCCCTACCCTGTATTTACACCTGCCCAGGCACCTAATACAATGGGCAATTTAGCATGGCCAATTCACCTGACCTGCACATCTTTGGATTGTGGGAGGAAACTGCTAGAGTCGGTGTTGGGTCCACTGCTGTTCGTCATTTTTATAAACGACCTGGATGAGGGCATAGAAGGGTGGGTTAGGAAATTTTCAGACGACACTAGGGTCGGTGGAGTTGTGGATAGTGACGAAGATGTTGTAGGTTACAGAGAGACATAGACAAGCTGCAGAGCTGGGCTGAGAGGTGGCAAATGGAGTGTAATGTGGACAAGTGTGAGGTGATTCACTTTGGTTGGATTAACTGAAATGCAAAGTACGGGGCTAATGGTAAGATTCTTGGTAGTATAGATGAGCAGAGAGATCTCGGTGTCCATGTACACAGATCCTTGAAAGTTGCCACCCAGGTTGACAGGGTTGTTAAGAAGGCATACAGTGTTTTAGCTTTTATTAATAGAGGGATCGAGTTCCGGAACCATGAGGTTATGCTGCAAGTGTACAAAACTCTGGTGCGGCCGCACTTGGAGTATTGTGTATGGTCCTGGTCACCGCACTATATCAAGGATGTGGAAGATTTGGAAAGGGTGCAGAGGAGATTTACTAGGATGTTGCCTGGTATGGAGGGAAGGTCTTACAAGGAAAGGCTGAGAGACGTGAGGCTGCTTTCGTTCGAGAGAAGAAGGTTGAGAGGTGACTTAATAGAGACGTATAAGATAATCAGAGGGTTAGATAGGGTTGACAGGGAGAGGCTTTTTCCAAGTATGGTGACGACGAGCAAGAGGGGGCATAGCTTTAAATTGAGGGGTGATAGATATAGGACAGATGTCAGAGGTAGTTTCTTTCCTCAGAGAGTAGTAAGGGTATGGAATGCTTTGCCTGCAACGGTAGTAGATTCGCCAACTTTAAGTACATTTAAGCCGTCACTGGACAAGCATATGCACGTACATGGATGGGCTTCAGATTGGTATGACAGATCGGCTCAATATCGAGGGCCGAAGGGCCTGCACTGCGCTGTAATGTTCTATGTTCTATAAAACCGGAGCACCTGGAGGAAACTCCGTACAGACAGTCACCCAAGGCGGGAATTGAAACAGGTGAACGTAGAAACCTGCAGTATTTTTAATTGCTGTAATATTAGTCCAGGGAGTGTCACCAGGTGATATATTTGCCTGAAGTTCAGGCCATTGTGCATGATTACATCTCTATTGATTGGATCAAGAAGACAGCTTTTTGTCTTCTGTCTCAAATGCACTGTGGACTCTTAATGCTGACGAGAGTTTCACTGATTGAAGAGAACTGACAGGATTGTCAGCTCGTTTTATTCCTTGAAAATAACAGAAGTGTAGGCAAGCAATCAAGATTATTTTTAAATTTACAGTTTTAACATTAAAGCAAAAATGTAAGGTAACATCACTCTCAAAGTGTCATGCATCAGAGATTGGCAAGCATGTAAGTAATGGATTTTAAAAGGATTGAATTCTCTTCAAGACAAGATTTACATACTTGCATATATTTTTAGCATCTTTCCAACTTTTACTTGCATATCTGATTATCACATCACTTGCTGTTCCAACTAATACACTTTCTCATGGTCTCGTCACATTGATTACATAACATTCCACATACAGAATCTATCTGGGCCTGTTAACACTCATTGTGAGGATGATAACTTCAAAGTCTGGAAAATCATTACAAATTAAATAGCTTTTTAAAAATTTTCATATTTTGTGTGATATTATTCCAATTTCCTTGCTTAGCTGTCATGATAATCACTGCAGCTCAGTGCTGTTAATATGAGGATCAGGTTATTTAAGGCGTGAGGCGTTGATTGTACTTTGATTTGTAGTAATAGCATTCCAGTTGAATTGCTCTGTCCAAATCCTTATTAAAACAAAGATTTACCTGTTCTTGCATTCAACCAATTTGTCAGAAAGTAGATTACACAAACAAATTCTTCGAAGCAACTTCATGTGTTCATGCATGTGTTCACTGCAGTCAGAGATAGTAAATAAGAATTTGGACAAATTTATTTTGACATTGTCATCAATCAGTAATGACCTTACTTAACTGGAACTCATGAATATGTTGATTTCAGATGCTGCTTACTCTGTCACGTTAGATCATAATTCAAAATTTACTCGAGTCTCAGAATGATAAGTACTTTTTTTTTAAACAAATCAATTCATTAATATGGACAAAACTGCAGCAAAAAATGTTGGCTTTATTTTTTTTTGCAATAGAATAGTGCTGTTCCTCATTGAACATGACAAGTCCTTTAATACTGTGGGTAAAATTAATATTCTCTATGCCATAATTGGGAGATTGCTGTTTTATTTTTATTGGATTGAGCTGAGTTGGACTGAATGTTACAAAGTGTCAAAGTCAGTCTTCAAGGAGGCTGATAGGTTCTCCATTCAATATATTTGGATTTTTGACTTTGAAATTACAGAAACAACTACTTATTGAATTATCATTTTAAGTATTAAGAAACTTGGAAGGAAAGATAATATTTCAATACACAATACACATACACATGTTTGATTTTCCCTCAGTCATACAGTTTAGTCATTTGAACATAAGGGCTTAACAGGAACAATGTTGAACCATTTGGTTCCTTGGGGCTGCTTTACCATTGAAAAAGTTCATGCCTGATCTTATACCTCAACTCACCTCCAAATTTCTAGACTATCCCTTTATTCCTTGGCTGCAATATTATAGAGAATTTTTTTGTTATCCATCTTGAAATTGCAAAGGTTCACAACCTTCTGACTGAAAGTACTTCGCTCAGTCTGAAAGAATCAGTCCCTCTGATTTTGTGTTCTTGATTTCCCAGCCAGAGGAATTAATCTCCTAGCATCTTGCCATGTCAATTTTTTAAAGAATTTGATGAGATCACCTTTAGTACTTCTTTAAATCTTGGGAATATAAAACCAAGAACCACTAAAACTGTCTGTCAGTAGCCTTCTTTGTAGATTTGGTCCCGGTATTCTGAACCAAAGACCAGTCAATCCAGCTATCAGATCTGTAACGAAAGGGAAACTGCTGCACTTTGCAACCTGAGAAATTGTGGCAATAGATCAGGCAAATGGTTGAAGAGATTCATTCAAATCTGGAGTGGAAAAGGTTTTCTTTCATGTTACTATATTCACTAGAGAGAATAATCAATGTTACCTGACACATTTCCTGTTTAAATGTTACAATAGGTAGCACTTTCAGTCACTTTTACGTAGCATTTAGAACAGAACTAAGAGCAGGAGTAGGCAATGCAGCACCTCAAACCTGATCCATCATTTCATAGGATCATAGCTGATCTCATCTCAGCATTAATTTCACTTTCCTGCCCACTCCTCATAATCCTTCACCCCCATTACTATTCAAAAACCTGTCTATCACCTCCTTTAAATGTATTCTTTGACCCCAATGTTTCACATTATACATGCTGATGATTTTGATGAGGGAATAAAGTGTAATGTTTCCAAGCTTGCAGATGACAGGAAACTGAGTGGGAGGGTAAACTGTGAAAAGGATGCAGAGATGTTTCAGTATGATTTGGACAAGTTGAATGTGTGGGCAAGTGTATGGCAGATGAAGTGTAATGTGGATAAATGTGATGTTATCCATTTTGGTCGCACAAACAAGAAGACATTATTATAGATTGGAAAAGGCAGAAGTGCAATGAGACATAAGTATCATTGCACACCAATTGCATACCAGTCACTCCAAGTAAATGTGCAGGTGCAGCAGATGGTGAAGAAAACAAATGGTGTGTTGGCCTTCATAGTAAGAGTTTCAAGTACTTGAGCAGGGATGCCTTGTTGTAATTCTGAAGGACCTTGGTGAGTGGGAACAAAGACAATAAGAGCAGAATTCAACCCTATGGGCTCTCTCCGCCATTCAATGAGATTATGGCTGATCATCCAACTCAGTACCCAGTTCCCACTTTCTCTCCCTAGTCTTTGATGCCTTTTGGCCCAAAGAACTATATCTAACTATACATCTATATCAGAGTGAAGAAGTGTCCCAATTCATGCACTACTTAGCAATGGAATTGACTCCTTGACTTCCTGATGTCTTGGCATATTTCTACGATGAAGGAAGATGTTGGGTTTTCCACAAAGCATCTTTGCAGGATTTGTTTGTCAGTACATTATGAAAAGTTCAGGAAACTCCAGCCTAATTCAAAGTCAATGAGTACCTTTTAAGCAGGATTTCAATGAACATTAGAGTGGGTTGGCACTGGAAAAAAATCATTAGTTTAAGAATGTAATTTACAAATGTTGATATGAAGGATTTATAGAAATGCTTTCCTGGACAAGATTCAATGCATCAAGCTAGGCAATGGCTATGTGAAAATAACATTTCAGATAACAGACCTCTTATGCCGAGCTCCCATTGGGTTATCTTATTCTGCCTCAAGAACACAAGCTGACATGGATCTCTCCCCCCACCTCCCATCCACCACCCCATCCTGTCTACTGGGGAGTGAGAAATCTCTTTCCTTAATTCCTGTTGACTGCTGGTGTGCTTTGCCAATTTAGTATATTAGTTTTCCCCATTTAGTTCACTGCTTGATTTGTTGGCATAAAATGTCTTTGCCTTCTCGACTTCTGGTAAATAGGGTAACAACTGCATTAAAATAATACTCATTAGTTTTCTTTAGTCATGCTAGTCAATGCATAGTAGGTAACTATTTGTGGGCAGTTTTGTGTTGTGGGCTATCTGCAATCAAATGTAGTTAGATTGTCCAATGTAGGTGGTGGCACGGTGGCTCAGCGGTTAGCACTGCTGCCTCACAGTGTCAGGGACCCAGGTTCAATTCCAGTCTTGGGTGACTGTCTGTATGGAGTTTGCATATTCTCCCTGTGTCCGTGTGGGTTTCCTCTCCCAATCCAAAGATTTGCAGGTCAAGTGAATTGGCCATGCCAAATTGTGCATAGTGTTAGGTGCATTAGTCAGAGGGAAATGGGTCTAGATGGGTTACTCTTCAGAGGGGTCGGTGTGAACTTGTTGGGCCAAAGGGCCTGTTTCCACACTGTAGGGAATCTAATCTACATTTTGTGCAGGTTTCATACAGTACTTAACAGTTTTTAACTCCAATTAACTCCATTTATTTTTGGACCAATGCTCAGGAATCCAGGTCTTTATCCTGAAATAAATCTCCTGCCTCCACTCCATCCAAGATCCAACCCCCTGACTCAGCTCCTCCCTACCTGTCCGCCTTCCTTCCTACCTATCCTCTCCACACATTCCTCTGACCTATCACAATCACCTCCTACTTTCGACCATCTATCTATCCTAACCAGTTTTTCTCCAGCTTCACTTCTCCATTTACTTTGCTTCCCACTCCTCAGTCCCGATACAGAGTTAAGCCTGAAACGTCGACTCTCTTGCTCCTCAGATGCTACCTGCCCTGCTGTGTTTTATCCAGCGCCACACTTGATCGACTTCATATTTACATCTCTGGCATTGTTGGTTGCACATTTACTATACCTTACATGCAAAATTGTTCTCATAAATTCTTTTCACCAAGCAATAAATTAATCAAGAGGGGGAATAAATTATTCAACCCCTTCAGCCTGCTCCACCATTCAATAAGATAGTAGCTAATCTGACTGAAACCTCAAATCCACAATCCTACCTGTTCCTGGTAACTTCCTTTCACCTCCTTGCTTAACACCATTGCTTAACATGAAACTATACACCTATTGAAAGCTTTAAGGGCTCTGTTCCCACTGCAAAAAAAGTTCCAAAGATCAGCAACACCATGAGAATTTGTTTTGCTGAATCTCTGTTTTAAATGGGTGACCCCTGAATTTTAAATTGTGCTCCTAGTTCTCGAATTTTCCACCAACAGAAACCTCTTCTCCACACCTTTCCTGTCAAAACATCTCAGGATTTTACATGTTTCAGTCAAGTTGCCTTTTACTCCACTAAACCTAGCAGAGACAAGCCTGGTCTTTCCAACCTTTCATGATAAGACAATCCATTTCAGGTATCAGCTGAAAATGTGTTGCTGGAAAAGCGTAGCAGATCAGGCAGCATCCAAGGAACAGGAGAATCGACGTTTCGGGCATAAGCCCTTCTTCTGCTTATGCCCGAAACGTCGATTCTCCTGTTCCTTGGATGCTGCCAGACCTGCTGTGCTTTTCCAGCAACACATTTTCAGCTCTGATCTCCAGCATCTGCAGACCTCACTTTCACCTCCCATTTCAGGTATTAGTCCAATAAAAGTCACCAAAGGCCTACTGACTATTGGGCTGCTGTCATGCCTCAGGTGAGAGGAAAGTTTGATCAGGTGGGGCCTTCATCAGTCTAGTAAACCCTTATTGGACTTGTTACATGCTTCCTTAAATAAAGTTAAAAATCACACAACACCAGGTTATAGTCCAACAGGTTTAATTGGAAGCACACTAGCTTTTGGAGCGACGCTCCTTCATCAGGTGATAGTGGAGGGCTCGATCGTAACACAGAATTTATAGCAAAAATTTTTCAATGTATAATTTCAGTTACATCACACTGTAATTTTTTGCTATAAATTCTGTGTTACGATCGAGCCTTCCACTATCACCTGATAAAGGAGCGTCGCTCCAAAAGCTAGTGTGCTTCCAATTAAACCTGTTGGACTATAACCTGGTATTGTGTGATTTTTAACTTTGTATACCCCAGTCCAACACCGGAATCTCCAAATCATGACTTCCTTAAATAAGGTGACTAGTGCTGTGCAGAGTACTTCAGATGCAGTCTCACCAGTACACTATATGACTGAACGATAACTTGGTTTCCCTTTTATTCAATTCCCCTCATGATAAATGGAAACATTCTCATAGATTTCCAAATTACTTGCTGTACTTGCATAGTAATCTTTTGTAATTGTATGATTTATGCATTGTGATTCTTTTTGTAAAGAAATGTTATTAGTGTTTTTCAGCCAACTTTAATAAATTGTTATGACCAGGTGAAAAGGCTGACTCAACTCTCTCACTTAAATTCTTCTGGTCGACCATCACAGAAATTTAGCTTTTTTAACAGGAAAGCTATAACTCTCTGCAATTAAAGTGTGGTTAACTAATTTCTTCAGTAGTTGTAAGGAGCTAATTACAAGAATGACATGAATGAAAGAGCTGGGGACAGGGATTCCTGACTGTTCTCATTGCCTTGAGCTAAAATGATGATTTCATTTCAGCTGTTGGTGCCGAATCCATTACGAAACATGACCACTTATGGTCAGATGATGCCTGTGGCTGTTTTAAGTCAGTCTTTTTGTTTCTTTTTAACAAAAAGATTTTCGGTCCATTAAAATCGCAGTTATTAAATTGGACATGGCAAATGCACATGTTTGAGAGACATTGGACGATCGAACAGTCTTGAGTTTATTTCATGGCTCAGGTTCTTCCATGCTCATAAAGTGAACCAATCTTGATGGTTTTATCTGGAAGTATGGAAGTGCAACTGTCCTTATTGTGTTCATTAGTATGACATTATTCTATTCAAGTACCAATGATCAAATCATGTTATTTGCTATATTTTATTAAAATGTACTTGGCAGAATTAAGGAAATGTTAAAATTTAAGCTCCTACATGAAATCCTGAGATCTGTGGCACTGCTACAGCATACAGCAGCTTAAAATACAGATGATGATGTTTACCTTGGTTTATGAACCTCCAACAATGGTCTAATGTTTGTCACAGATATTCCTGAACACCAGCATCATGATAAATCAATTGCGTATTCTCAAGTTTTAATTTAAACAATTAATAAAATTACTTCCTACGGAATTGACTTTCTGGCCCCACACATTCCGGTTTGGTTTGCAATGGCTTTTCAAGGACAACAATATGTTAATCACATGAAGGCATGTTGAGTCCTAAAGTTGAATCTGTATGAAAGTTGATTGAAGGTAATGCATACCAACAGCAGTAATCACTGATGTTACGCTGCGGATTTCACCATCTCCTGTGGCAGAAGAAAATGTGTCATCTCATGAGGCATTGCTCCATGCCAGTAAGTGCAGCAAAGCCCCCAAGTCACCTGATATGTGTACTTCGAGTCCACCTACCACTTGTGATGTTATAATAGTGTGACATGAAGCAAAATAGATTACATTTTATATTTATGTGACTTTGACATTCAAAAGTTGCTAGAAACATAATGGTGAACTAATTGCACTTTTATGAGTGGGTCCCAGAAATTTCAGCAATTTGTGGCAAAGAAATATGCCAAAGGTTCCAGTACTCCACAGATTTCAGGACCACTTGCCAGTAAGGTTGAGAAAAGCAAGAAAGGTGCAATTTTGATGTGAAATTTTCCACTTAAATTAGTTCCCAGAACTAACAGTAAAAAGGCAAGTAACAGATACTGATCCAACTCGTATATTTCTAAAAGGGGGTCTGGTAAACATAATACATTCATTTTCAATAGCCCTGATTTTTGTAACTTTTTTTTAATTTCAGTAGTGTGTCATGAAATTGCAGGATTGGTCTTCTAAACCTAACTTAATTTTGACACTGAAATTTGGAACTTAGTCATGGATGTCAGAGAGCAATGTTAATGTTGTAGTTTATGGTCCTGGCATGGCACCAAATCTTGGACACCCTGAACAAGAAAAATTGAAACTGTGGAGTCTCACTTCAGCCTGTAATAAAATGTTCCCAGCATATCTGTCTTGGTACTACCTTGCCAACTACACTCTTGTTATTATTGGATGGCAATAATTTTCAGAATGCAATTCTGTTCTGACTCTCAGATATGCAAATTAAATAGATTCCTTTCAGAGAACACCTTTTGACATGTGGGATATATGTAGCTGGATCTGTACATTGTGTAGAGAAAGTGAGGGCTGCAGAAGCTGGAGATCAGAGTCAAAAAGTGTGGTGCTGGAAAGGCGCAGCCAGTCAGGCAACATCCGAGGGGCATGAGAGTCAACGTTTCGAGCATAAGCTCTTCATCAGGAGTTGTGTGGACCTACCTAACCATTCACCCATTATTAATTTCTTAAAGGCCAACCCAATTCTTGCATGACTGGGTTATAGTATCTTGTCCTTCTATTTTTTTCATTGTTTGATTTATTTTCCTTTCGCTTTGTTTTTCTTTCTCTCTCTCTAATCCTCTTTTACTTTCCCAATGTAAATCCAATAGGGCAAGTGTACCCTTTTTAAATTTTAAAATTATACTTTCTTTGCTAGTTATTGTTATATAATTTAATGAGGGACCCAAATTCCCACGTTTTAATGACGTATCTTTTATTACAATTTATGAACTGTTTCTTTCTTGGGATCTAATAAGCTTTACAATATAATTTCTCATAATTAATGATTCTATGCCATTCAAATACTATACAGATTTTTAATAGTCTCTGTAGGTTTATTTGAAAATTACTGTAATTTGCAAATCGTATCACCGGAATAAAGGCTTCAGCAACAGCTACACTAATTGCAATCAGTGCCAATCTCTTCATGGGGATTGGGATGTGAAGGTATGTCCATCCGTCTTTGGATAGTTTGTGCTGCCCACAGATGTGCATTTTCTTGTCCTATAAGAAAGAAGAAACTGTGACAATGAATGTGGTGGTAACAGGAGATGGGGTCTATTTTTACACGCTAACAAAGCTAGCCCATTGGGATTTGACATTAAATAAACAGTGGAATGCATGAATGCAATGCATTTGAAAATGTCAGAAGAGAATCATGTTTTTTTTATTTGTGCAACAGTGTCAGCATAAAATTAGATAATGAAAATTCCTATGCACATACTAATTAAACAAAATAAATTTTATAATATCTATTCATGTTTCAATGCGTTATAATATGTGTAAACTGTGAGGCATGGATGCCAGATATGCAGAATTGCAAAGAGCATCACCATGCACTTGAGAATTTGGGTGAGAACTGATTGATTGATAGAAGTTGATGCTCAGTAAGTGATGTGGAGGCAGTGAATTGAGCAGTGTCAAAGACTGGTGATGCAGATGGTAGGATAAGGTGCTTAATGCATTCACTGACTTTGACTGCTCATGCAAGGCGATTGAATTCTTTCAACAATACATCCAGATCCTCAGGCTTGACACTTGAATCTCACAGCTACCTGATCCCAATGCCTCATGAGTGTCTGGAGAGCCATCGGCAAACCCTACAGATACAGGATGTTACTCTTCATTTCCACATTCACCACTCTGCCTTTGAAAATCATGAAGCTTAAGATGTACCATTATTCATTGTTTGATGTCAGATGTAGATACTGCATGACTGCCAGAACCTGTTTCATTCACAATGTTCTGTTAAGAGGTGCAGGTGAACTTTAACTAGTGACAATCACTTATGATATTGAGCATTTGCTGAGTTACAGAGTGGCTAACTGAAATCATTTACAACTGTAGTCATCAAAACATTGGTGGACTGCCTACATTATGGAGTACGGGTACAGATTAACAGAGTATCACAATTTCTTGAGTCCATTCTTGGAGGCTATCAAACATAGTCCTCTTGGACTTGAAGTCAAATAAATTCTTGGAGTTGCATGAATGTAACCTAGAACATCAAAGGATAACCATAATCATTATTATTTGTGGAACAGTGCTAGCATAAAAGTAGATTTAAAACTTCCTGTGTGCATTCTTTACTCGAACCAAGTAACTCATATCATAACTGTTGCTCTGTAGTCTTATCTGATTGTGAAATGATCAGTTTAATGATGTATTTAAATATTTCCCCATCAAACAATTACACAGTCCACATTTGGAGTGAATGATAAAGTGTATGTGGCAAAGACACATGTTCAGTTTGGATCATGTGCAGGCCTCCCCACAGTAGTCAGGAGCTGGGGCACAAGATACACCAGGTCGATAGAAAAGGTATGTCGGAAAGGCAAAGCTGCTTGCTGATTATGGGAGCTTTCAATATGTAGGTGGTCTGGAAAAATCAGGTCGATTGCAAGATAAGGAATTTGTGGAATGTCTGCAAGATAGCTTTTTGGAGCAGCTTGTGGCTGCTTGTGGAGCCCACTAAGGAACAGGCAATACTGGATTTAGTATTGTACAATAAGGCAGATAAGGGACCTTAAGGTGAACAACCCTTAAGAGGCAGTGATCATACTGTGATTGAATTTACTCTGCAACTTGAGAGGGAGAAGATAGAATCAAAGGTGATGGTATTACAGCTGAATAAAGGCAACTACAGAGGCAGGAGGGAGGAGCTGGGTAGAATTGACTGGGAGAAGAGCCTAGCAGGAAAGACAATGGAACATCAATAGTAGGAGTTTCTGGGAGTAATTCAGGAGACACAGCAGATTGCAGTTTTGGCATTTATTTGGAGAGGACTTGATTATAAAAGCAGGGGTGTATTTCTGAGGCTCTATAAGGCTCTGGTCAGACCACATTTGGAGTATTGTGTGCAGTTTTTGGACCCATATCTCAGAAAAGGACATACTGGCCTTGGAGCAGGTTCAGAGGAGGTTCACAAGAATTGTCCCAAGAATGAAAAGCTTAACCTATGAGGAACTTTTGAGGACTCTGAATCTATACTCAGTGGAGTTTTGAAGGATGAGGGGGATCTAACTGAAACATACAGAATACTGAATTGCCTGGACAGAGTGGATGTTGGGAAGGTGTTTCTATTGGTAGGAGAGACTAAGACCCGAGGGCACTGCCTTAGAGTAAAGGGAAGATCTTTCAAAATGGAGATAAGGAGAAACGTCTTCATCCAAAGAGTGGTGAATCTATAGAATTCATGGCCACAGAAGGCTGTGGAGGCAAGGTCGTTGAGTATATTTAAGATGGAGATCGATAGGTTCTTGAGCATCAAGGGTTATGGGAGAAATTGGGAGAATGGGATTTAGAAACTTTTCATCCATAATTGAATGGCGGAGCAGATTCAAATAGGCTGAATGGCCACATTTCTGCTCTTATATCTTCAAGTCTTACAGTTTCATCACAAAATGATACTTTTATAACCCTGAATTGTGTATTGCAACTGTACCTGCACTGGTCTATTCAGCAGGGGTCAATTTCCAAAAGTATAAGACACTGAAGCTACTTCAGAGAATGACTGAGTCCAATCAGCCAAGAAGGAAATGTATTTAATTACATGGTGTTACACTTCTTGCTTACCATAGTGTTGTCCAATCTTAATTTTAAAATCAAAGGTATTAAGTAAGGAGATGGATAAATAGTGCTGAATCTTACTGTTTTTCAAAGTCTGAAGTGTGTTGAGACTTTGGGAGGGCTTTTTGCCATGACGCCAAGAAATATTTCTTATCCTATCTTGTCAATTTTCCTCATTTATTACCGACCATTCCCCTTTCTGTCTCTCATGACTGATTTCCACCCCATTTTGAAAATCTCTTATGTCACACTATCATTATAAAGCTTACTGTGAACCCAGAGAAGAGTTGATAATACAACATATTTCCTCAATACCAATGAGCTATGAAAGCACATTGCTTATACTATATATATGGCATGGCTGACACTCTTTTCACATTTGACCAGATTCTGTCACCTAAGTTGCTTTTCAGCTATCACACCATATACTTTCTCTGTCAACAGCCACATCCTATCCCAACACTTTCTAAATCAACACAACCTGTCCACAATGCCTATCATTTCCTCCTGTGGAACAGAATCCTATCATCCCTAGTAGAGGAACACTGCATGCAGGGAAGTAATTGGACAATACAAACACAAATATGAACTTTGATTTACAGAATGCAAAGAGGAACAAACGCAAAGCTAATAGAGGCTGAACAATGCCACCCAGATTTCAGCAGGATGATCAAAATACTCTCCAGTCAATTTTTGTCTGCTATTCCAAGCCCTCTCCTAATGGAAGTGTGCACCAAAAAAAGGTGAGATCTGGCTTGGAGCACCTGTTGAAGCTGAATTCTGTCAAGGGCAATCACAGCCTAATCCATCACAATGTCCTTGTCCTCTTCATGCTTTCATTACCCTAGTTTCTCTTCATTTAGGATAATTATTGTTGCCTGCTCCAAATAAGCAGGCACAGACTTGATGGGCCAAAGGGCCTTAATCAGTGTGGTAGACTTCTATGACTCACACTGGAAGGCACACCAAAATTAGATCAAACAACTTGATAAGGCATGCTCAAGAGCCTTATTGTCTGCTCCACCATGGCCCTTTTAAAAAGCACTCTGCATCAGACAGGGCATAACACAGTAGTGTCGTAAGACAGTGGGTAACCTTTGTCCACCAGTACCAGCCTTGAAAAGCACCTCGGCCCTCAAACACACTAAGTTCATGAGAGTGCTCCAGGATGTCGAATGTGTGGCAGCTGCCAGGATAGTGGGTACCCAGTTGCAGAAATTGGTAATAGTAAACTCAGATCACCATTAATCAAATGGAGCCCTTTGTGTTGATCAAGTCAGCAGTGTTGTGACATGGTCCTCTCAGTGCCACATGTATCTAGTCGATAACACCCTGCACCTTTGGGAAGCCAGCCATGATCCCAAATCCAAATGACCAGGCTAAGCATTGACCTCATCATTGGAGAACAAAGTGAATATTGTGCAGTTGTCATTAGTCACTTTCCTGATGCCCCTCACAGGTCTCCAGTCACTCCCTGCAAAGAGACAGTTGCATTGAAGTTGATCACTGGAGTGACCTTTGACCCACTGGCAGAGCATGGCCTCCCATTTCTACAGCCCTCAGATCCCCCCCCAGCATGTGGCTCAGTTCCCTCACCATGTCCCAAGACAAGGGGTGCATTCTTCGAAAATGCACCTTCCTCATGCCTAGTCAGGGGCTGCACCCTCTTTTAAGCCTCTTGTCCTTGTGGCTGCGACTGCTCCCTGAGCTGGGTGTTCCTCATCCTCTGCACCGGCCTGTTGATGCTTCTGTGGCTGTCATTAGCCCTCCTCGTCCTGTATCCCTCTTCATCTTCTTAAATAGACAGCCACAACGACCAACACACCACCAGTGGCAGGGTACACCAGTCTTGTTGGAAATGACCAAATTTGGGCACAGAAGAAATGAGAGTTTTTTTTTAGATGTTGGAACAGTCATCATGGTCATACCCTGCAAATGAGGGATGAGCACACTCAACCACATGGTGAGGCATGCTGGATGTAAATAACAGGGGAAACGTCTTCATTATACATCAATATTCAAGCTCAGCATATCTAGCTACTTGGTGAAGGTGCTGTACTAAGTGACCACCCAATATTGTATCCAGCACCATTCTTCCAACCCCACATCAATGTTGAATATTCAATTTCACTTTGCTTTCAACAAAGACAATCAGTATATTTGCACAGCATCCTTCAAAGTTGCAAGAATAGTGGTTTGCCTTCAATCAGTAGTGGCCTTTTGTATCATCATTGCTGATGGCTTCAATATTATTGAGATACACAGGCTCTAATTATAAGCACAGATGACATGGAGCTAATTATCTTTAACCAGCATCTCACACCTAAGCAGTCTCAAACGGAATGTATATGAAGCAGGTGATGCAAAGATTGAAAATCCAATGTGGGTGTGCTTTGAAAATGGCTGCTTCATGTTTTTGTTGCTGTAATGTCATCATATCCAAGAAATGTGAATCCTGTACTTTTGCTCATCAATCAGGTACTCATTCCTCCCACTTTGAGTGGGAGCCATTTTTGAGTAACACTTCACATGTCGAGAAGCTGAAGTGATGGCTGACAATACAGATCACATGGACACCATCAGCACTGGGCCCCAGCTTGGTGGACAGTTACATTCCTCCCCCCCCCACCCCCCAGAGCCTCCATGTCCCCTCTTACTTCAACTGCTCTGGCTGCCTATTTTGATCTATCCACCCAATGTGGAGACCTGCTATATTGAAATTTATCTACGATTGTGCTCCCTTCTTTCCTCCTTAAACCCCAGTATTACACCATGATGTCCACCTTCCTTCTTTACACTCCTTCTGTTGAGGTCACTGTGTGGGTCACAGTCAACAACAATGCTTCCTGTTGCCCGTCACTTTTTTTAGATTACTTACAGTGAGGAAATAGGCCCTTTGGTCCAACAAGTCCACACCGACCCTCCGAAGAGCAACCCACCAAGACCCATTCTCCTACATTTACCCCTTCACCTAACACTAGGGGCAATGTAGCTCGGCCAATTCACCTAACCTGCACATTTTTGGACTGTGGGAGGAAACCGGAGCACCTGGAGGAAACCCATGCAGACACGTGGGAGAATGTGCAAACTCCATACAGACAGTTGCCTGAGGCGGGAAATGAACCCGGGTCGCTGGTGCTGTGAGGCAGCAGTGCTAACCACTGTGCTACCATGCCGCCCATGTCCGTCATGTCCTCCGATGCTTTTCCACACTTTCCTCATTCACCTGAAGTTTCACCCTGTTATCATCCTTATCTCCATTTCCACAAATACCTCTACTTCCATTCTTTCTCTCCCCAATTTTTTCTCTCCGTATCCCTACTCCTCCTGTCATTGACTTCTCCCCCAACTCTTCCAGCAGGACACCCTCTCCCTGAACCATCCTGAATGATCGATGGATGAGCCCCACAACCGTGAATGACCCAGAGCTTTCGTTGACTTTGACAAACAGCCGCTAGATATGATTGACCAGTTTGCTGGTTCCAGACTGACAATACAGGAACAACTGTTGGTGACATCCCGGGCTGGACTGGGACAGATATACAGAGGCTGACCTTTCCAAATAGATGATGGTCTAGAGTGAAATCCCTGGAGTTCATCCAGCCAAGGGAACAGGCTCAACGGTATTGGGATCTCCTGATTGACCACTGCCCTTCCGTTGACTGTACTGAGGACTAATCTCCATCTACTTCCAACATGACCATTGTTTGAATGAACAAGCAGTGTGCTTTATTTTATGCAGATATGCCAATGCACATGTTGTAGGTAGGTTTTATATTGGCATCTCACGAGCTGTTCATCAAAATATCCCTCCACTCTAGGACAGCTCCATGCTGAAAAGCATGGCAAGCAACCTGTTTGTGTGTTGGTCATAAAAAGCCCCTCATAAAAGCCTTTGTCTGTGACTGAAGCACCAATGCACAAACAGAGATGTCATAACATGGCAAAGCAAGGCATGAGTGTTTCCCATATTTAGGTGGTGCTAAGTGAGTGAGCAAGAAGCTCTGACATACAACCAACTCCATTCAATAAGCTAGCAGCTTGCAGTTGTTTGCAAAGTATCCTTTCTGCAGCCTGTCAATGCTAGTTGCTGATGCGTTCTGTACTTCTGGAGCAGCCTGCCAATGTGTTGGAGAGGTACCAGATTGATTATAATGGGTTGGCAGATGCCAGATGTATTAACCCATAGACCAAGCTTGTTCGTGACTGGTATCTGTTGAATTTGCGCTGAGGTGTTTGTGCCTGGTTTCCAACATGGAAGCTGTTCAAGAACAAGTGAATTTGCCAGATATCTGTTGATACTTAGTTTCATTGTCGAGTTTTTCTTCTGTCAGCTAACTTGCTTGGTGAGTTCATTAAAATGGTCGGATGAATGTTAATTAGGTGAATTGTAGCATTAACAAGGCTGTTGACAGGTGTTAATCTCTGTCAATTGACATCTCATCACTGCCTCGTGAAGATCTTGACATACTGCTTATTAGAAGCATAACAGAACAAGATGATTTCAATGTCAAATGGGTTTTGCATTGCTTCTCATCCAAATCTGCCTTATCTCATCAGGGCTCACATTACTGAAACCTCTATAATATTCCACCCACAGATGCATAAAGAGATTGCGTTTAGATTTTCAACATGTTCTGAAAGTAATCCTATAAACCTTGGATTTAATTCCTGAAGCATAATCAATAATTTCCAGAGCATTAATTAGCAAAAAAAAATTGATTTATTGAGACTCTATTATTAAAAGCCCTGATGTATCTCCTCCATGGTTGTCTTAAGATTGTATATTACCCACTTCTGCCACAAACTCTGTGGGAGTTAGAAATTATGTGAAGTGTTTTTAAATTGCAGGCTTGAGAAAAAAAAAAGCTCAATGTTGGAAATCTAAAACTGAAACCGTACGTGCAGTTTTCTTTCTAATAAACCATTAATTATCTGCCAAAGGTCATTGCAAATATGTCAAGGATAATGAGGTATCATCAGTCTTTGCTGAAATAACATGTTTCTTTTCCAGCTTGATTACTTATTAGCAACCTAAATTTCACATTGTTGATACACTCTGAATATGACTATCATTGGGAAGAAAAGTGTCATTCAAATATATTTGTGTCAGATTGAAATAGATCAGTAACCCTACTTTTCTATATCCACAAATGTTTCCTGACTAGCTGCTGAGTAATTCCATCATTTTCCGCTTTTATTTCAGCATCTGAGCTATTTTGCATTATGTCATTCTCAAGCTCCTTTCACCTTTATTTGGAGCAGATTTTATTTTAGCTTTCACTGAGCCTTACCCAATTAGCTTCTATAAATCGATTGAGCAGATGGATAGATTGTTCAAGAGAAAAAATATATTTTCTTTCACAAAAGGATCTCGAGAAATATGATTTATTTAGTTTCATCCTTAATGGTTCTTTGTCATTTTAATTTTTGCAGAAAAATACAAATTGTAAAATGATCCCAAGAAACAGCTTACTTTCTAATAATGGCCATAGTGTCATCTGTGGTATATATTTTGACTTGCATAGTTTAAAATTAGTTGTTTGTTGATTTCATATCTACATGTAATGCATCCATTCTCATGGAATCACAACTAAAGAAAAATTAATTCTGGTTTAACTAACTTAAATAACTCCACAGAGATTGGCATCCCATCACCAAGTCACCCTTTGTTTACACATGTAAATTCCTTGATACTGATCTAGCTCCTCATAGCCAGTTCTGAGTCCCGGATATCTGACACTCCTATTTTTCTGCCAGCCAGGGCTCCCTGATTAGGGCTGTCAATCTGGTTCAATCAGGGAACTCATATTTTATGAGGATCAGACAGCATCTATGGAGAGAGAAGAAACAAACATTTCGAGTCTAAATGACTTCTTCTAGATGAAGAGTCACCTAGCATGCTCTCTCTCCATGAATGCTACCTGACCCACTGTGATCTCCTGTATTTGTTGTTTTCAGTACAGATTCCAGCATCTGCAATCATTTGCTGCCTCATATTTGATGAAGTTGGCCTGGCAGACCTCATTCCAATCATTACACTAACAACATATCAGAATCAAGGTGTAAACTCACAACTTTGAAAATATAGAGAAAAAACATTTTCTAATGAGTTTATGCTGACTTCAAAAATGAACTATCTACAAAATCAGAAAGTTTTTTTGTTATTTTATTTCTAAATTTATAATCTATGAATAACAAAGCGCTATCACAAATATGCAAAGTTAAAAATCACATAACACCAGGTTATAGTCCAAGGTTTATTTGGAAGCACGAGCTTTCGAAGCACTGCTCCTTCATCAGGTGGTTGTGGAGTATAAGATCGTACAACACAGAATTTATAGCAATAGTTTACAGTGTGATGTAACTGAAATTATATATTGAAAAAGACCTGAAATGTTTGATACGTCTCACATCTTTTAGAATAAACATGTTGTTTTTGGTTCTTTCATATGTAAATCACAGAACTTTTCTAAAGTTACATTCTCAAGTGAACTTTAACAATTGGTGTCATGTTGGCCCAGATAATCCATTTAAGGTGTGAGCTTCCCTGTGAGACTGTCTGTGCCACAATGTTCAGACTGATTCTAATCTAAGAAATGGATTTGCAGAATCTTATATGGGTTTATGCAGTTTTTGAGCAAGATAAAATGTAATTCTGCAAGCATAAATTCGCCCACAAACTTATATGTGGGTGTGTGTGGTAGGTGGTGTTATGAGTGTCTGTGAGAGAATGGGTGTGTGCAAATGTGAGTGTAAAGGTATATAAGTCTGTGAGAGGGTGCAGGTGTGCGTGTGAGTGTGGGAGTGTATGAACGAGAGCTTGTGCATGAGAGATGGTCTGCGTGAGTGTATGGGTCTGTGTGTGTGTGTGTGTGTGTGTGTGTAGGAGTGTGTGTGTGTGTGTCTGCATGTGTGTGTAGTGCAGTGAGGGTCACCTATAGTGTGACATGAACCCAAGGTCCCGGTTGAGGCCATCCCCATGGGTACCAAACTTGGCTCACACATACACTCGCACACTCATATGCACCCTGTCACAGACTTATACCCCTTTACACTCATACTTACACATACATACACTTCCTCACAGACACTCATACTCCCCCACCCACACACTCCCACATACACGCACGCATGCACACACACACACACATACACAAGTTTGTGGGGTGAAATTGTACTTGCGGAATTACATTTTATTTTTGCTCAAAAACTGCATAAATCCATGTAAGATTCTGTAAATCTGTTTTTTAGTTTAGAATCAGTCTGAACATTGGGCACCTAGAGTCTCACACAGGGCACCTCACACCGTAATTGCATTATCTGAGCCAACATGACACCAATTGTTAAAGTTCACTTGAGAATGTAACTTTAAAAAAAGTTCTGCAATTTACATATGAAAGGACTGAAACCAACATGTTAATTCTAAAAAATGAGAGACTTAACAAGAAAATAAGATCGTTTTCAATATATAATTTCAGTTACATCACACTATAAACTTTTGCTATAAATTCTGTGTCTTACCATCTTATACTCCACAACCACCTGATGAAGGAGCAGCGCTTTGAAAGCTAGTGCTTCCAAACAAAACCTGTTGGACTATAATCTGATGTTGTGTGATTTTTAACTTTGCACACTCCAGTCCAACACCGGCACCTCCACATCATCACAGCTGAGTTTCCATAAGTCAAATGCATGTTATATAATTTGGGAAAGTGGAAGTACTCAGGCATTCATTTTGCTGATTCAACAAGAAAGTTTTATTTTCTAAGTTTTCAAAACATTTTATTTTGTAGTTTTTCAAAACTATGAGAAAAACTCTAGAGGTCAACTGCAAAAGCTTTATTCAGCTAAAATTTATTGAGCTGTTTTTAAATTCTAAATGGATGCACATAAATAGAAAAATGACAGGCTCTATTAATCATACATAGTTTTATTTTGAGTTTTACAAACTTCAGAAAGTAATTTAAGCTAAGAATGTATCTTTTTTCAATCTTATTGGAGTTCATTTTTCAAAAAGACATGCTTGTACTTTTGAGCAAAAGAAAGCCACCATTTGCAATGGAGACTATCTTTCTTCATAACAATTTAAGGTTTCTTTTTGTTAAAAGTAAATCGATTTTGAGGAAATTGAAGAAAATTTATAAGAATTGGTAAGGAGAAGAGAAACAGAATGAATATCCGGGTGCTTTAGCCTTTACATATTCCTCGTCTTCTGGAAGGGCAAGTAGGGATGTGAGAGAAGTTTAACAATGGTACAAAAATAAAATGATGGGCTGTGGGCTTCCAAAAAATAATGGAATCAATTTTGATATCTTTTCATGGCGGGTTTTCTCTCCATGAGCCATGTGGGTTTCATCGTAGTGAGTCTCAGGTGCACTTAGTCAGATTTTCCGAGTCAGATACTACTTTTATTCATTCTCACTGTACTCTCCCAACCTTATCACCAAAGCTCATTTGTTCATATGCTGGGATAATTCCACCTTTGGTGTTCTGGTATTATTCTGGTAAAGCTAACCTACACTCTTTCAAAGATCAGTATATCATCCCTCAGGTATAGTGCCTAGAGGCTGAACTTTATGTTGGGGCATTAAGTCAGTAGTCAAAAAAGTGTGGCACTGGAAAAGCACAGCAGGTCAAGCAGCATCTGAGGAGCAGGAGAGTTGACATCTCAAGCATAAACCATTCATCAGGCATTAAATCAGTAGTCAGCCAAACTATTATTTGCTTGAGGCTCCCCTTCTGCCCCATTTCGGAGGAAGTCACGTCTCCAAAAGTTGATCGCCAATTAAATGGCAGCTGCTCACTTAACTGAGGGTAGTGGACTTTGCTGAGAATGTGTGCGCTCTGATAAAGAGGGACCATAATGGGCAGAATTGCAGGTACATTCAAGATCTCACTGTGGCCAGGCCAGCAGGCCATGCGGAAGGGAGTGAGGCTCAGATCACCAACACGGGTAGAGGGAAAACTTTGGAGTGCCCTCTGATGGAACCAGGCCCAAGCTGTCCAAGCAAGAGGCATTCCTCCACCCGGGAGGTCATCACTGATATTATCCCAGCAGCTTTAGAAGAAATTGGTCACTTAAGAGCTTGGCAAGTTGGCTATCCAACATTGTGGATACTTTACTCATGGGTGCAAGAAAAGGGGTGCAATTGAAGGGAAGGCATCCTTGCCATGGTACAAAATTTTGCCCTACCCACCTCTGATTTAATATTTTAGATTTAAATGAATGATCTCACATTTACAATGAATTCCATTTGCTACAGTTTTGTGTACTCACTCTATCTATTATGTAGACAGGCCAACAAGGGGCGAGGCCACATGAGATTTGGTACTGGGTAATGAGCCCGGCCAGGTGTTAGACTTGGAAGTAGGTGAGCACTTTAGTGATAGCGATCACAATTCTGTTATGTTTACTTTAGTGATAGAAAGGGATAAGTGTATACCCTGGGCAAGAGTTACAGCTGGGGGAAAGGCAATTATGATGCGATTAGGCAAGATTTAGGAAGCATAGGATGGGGAAGGAAACTGCAGGGGATAGGCACATTAGAAATGTGGAGCTTATTCAAGGAAAAGCTACTGTATGTCCTAGATAAGTATGTACCTGTCAGGCAGGGAGGAAGCTGCAGAGCGCGGGAGCCGTAGTTTACAAAGGAAGTGGAATCTTTGGTCAAGAGGAAGAAGAAGGCTTATGTTAGGATGAGATGTGAAGGCTCAGTTAGGGTGCTTGAGGGGTACAAGGTAGCTAGGAAAGACCTAAAGAGAGAGCTCAGAAGAGCCAGGAGGAGACATGAGAAGTTAATGGTGGATATGGTCAGGGTAAACCCTAAGGTTTTCTATAGGTATTTAAGGAATAAAAGAATGACGAGAGTAAGATTAGGGCCAATCAAGGATAGTAGTGGGAAGTTGAGTGTGGAGTCAGAGGAGATAGGGAAGCACTAAATAAATACTTTTCAACGGTATTCACTCTAGAAAACGACAATGTTGTCAAGGAGATTACTGAGATACAGGCTACTAGACTAGGTGTGATTGAGGTTCACAAAGAGGAGGTATTGGAAATCCTACAGAGTGTGAAAATAGATAAGTCCCCTGGGCCGGATGGGATTTATCCTAGGATCCTCTGGGAAGCCAGGGAGGAGATTGCTGAGCCTTTGGCATTGATCTTTAAATTGTCATTGTCTACAAGAACAGTGCCAGAAGACTGGAGGATAGCAAATGTGGTTCCCCTGTTCAAGAAGAGGAGTAGAGACAATCCTAGTAATTATAGACCAGTGAGCCTCACTTCAGTTGTTGGTAAAGTGTTGGAAAAGGTTATAAGATTTATAATCATCGAGAAAAGAATAATTTGATTAGGGATAGTCAGCATGATTTTGTGAAGAGTAGGTCATGCCTCACAAACCTTATTGAGTTCTTTGAGAAGGTGACCAAACAGGTAGATGAGAGTAAACCGGTTGATATGGTGTATATGGATTTCAGCAAGGCGTTCGATAAGGTTCCCCACAGTAGGCTATTGTACAAAATGCGGAGGAATGGAATTGTGGGAGATATAGCAGTTTGGATTGGTAATTGGCTTGCTGAAAGAAGACAGAGGGTGGTGGTTGATGGGAAATGTTCATCCTGGAGTCCAGTTATCAGTGGTGTACCACAAGGGTCAGTGTTGGGTCCACTGTTGTTCGTCATTTTTATAAATGACCTGGATGAGGGTGTAGAAGGGTGGGTTAGTAAATTTTCCGACGACACTAAGGTCGGTGGAGTTGTGGATAGTGACGAAGGATGTTGTAGGTTACAGAGAGACATAGATAAGCTGTAGAGCTGGGCTGAGAGGTGGCAAATGGAGTGTAATGTGGACAAGTGTGAGGTGATTCACTTTGGTTGGAGTAACCGGAATGCAAAGTACTGGGCTAATGGTAAGATTCTTGGGAGTGTAGATGAGCAAAGAGATCTTGGTGTCCAGGTACACAGATCCTTGAAAGTTGCCACCCAGGTTGACAGGGTTGTTAAGAAGGTAAAAACAATGACTGCAGATGCTGGAAACCAGATTTTGGATTAGTGGTTGTTAAGAAGGCATACAGTGTTTCAGCTTTTATTAACAGAGGGATCGAGTTCTGGAACCATGAGGTTATGCTACAGCTGTACGAAACTCTAGTGCGGCTGCACTTGGAGTATTGTGTACAGTTCTGGTCACCGCATTATAAGAAGGATGTGGAAGCTTTGGAAAGGGTGCAGAGGAGGTTTACTAGGACCCTTTCTAGTAAAGGCTGAGGGACTTGAGGTTGTTTTCGTTAGAGAGAAGAAGGTTGAGAGGTGACTTAATAGAAACATATAAGATAATCAGGGGGTTAGTTCGGGTGGACAGGGAGAGCCTTTTTCCAAGAATGGTGAAGGCGAGCATGAAGAGGCATAGCTTTAAATTGAGGGATGATCGATATAGGACAGATATCAGAGGTAGTTTCTTTATTCAGAGAGTAGTAAGGGTTTGGAATGCTTTGCCTGCAACGGTAGTAGATTCGCCAAGTTTAAGTACATTTAAGTCGTCATTGGACAAGCATATGGACATACATGGAATAGTGTAGGTTAGATGGGCTTCAGATTGGTATGACAGGTCGGCGCAACATAGAGGGCCAAAGGGCCTGTACTGCACTGTAATGTTCTATGTTCTATTAATAATTATTTGCTATTTAATACTCCCATTCATACTGCCTGCAATGGCACCTATCTCTGTCATCAGCATAGGACATATTATTCTCTGTCCCATCATTTAAATTGTTAATAAATTCAGTGGATAGTTAAGGTGCCAACAATGATCCTTGATGGAGACCACTAACTGTACCCTGAGTCCCTGCTCATTATCTGTGCTGTCTATCTCCTGCTCAGCCAGTTTTTTAATCTGGTCAAGAATTTACTTTCTTTGCATGGGCTTTAGCTTCAGCTGAAGGTCAACAATGTAATTATTGAATGACTTTAGAAATTCATATAAGTGACATCCATAAATTCATTTGATTCATTATTTTAATCACCTCTTCCACAGTAAGGCACACAAGTAAGTATATATATGCTCCTTATCTAGTATCTCCTAAGAATCAAGCCCACTCTATATAGCGGTAAAATGAAATCCAAAGTATGTACACAATGTATTATCCAGTTTGGACTTCTGTTTATAAGCAAAGTTTCCCTTGGCATCCTTAATACCATTTCTCCAACATTGTTGACATTCTTCACTGTAAGTGAGGAAATGCACAACATTATCTCTAATTGTATGTGTTTTATTTGAAGTTTGAAGTACAAAAATGACCATGGACTTATTTAATTTTCACAGTGTATGAACCTACTTAATCCCTACCAGTATTTCTATAGCAAGGGATTCCAATTTGTTGCCAGCTATCGTTTACATCTGAAGAGTGCAGCACTGTAATAGCTGCTGACCCCTTTATTTTGAACTCTTGTCTGCGGTGTGAATCAGTAGAGGCAGGAACATAAGCGAAAGTGTGATGTTTATGGAGGGATAACAACATCAATGGAGCTGTGCACAACTATGAGTCCATGTTATCAAAGACGGAAGAATTGATTTGTTTGAAATGGATTGTGATTTCATAATTTATGATTTATTAATATATCTGCTAATGAGCTAAGTAACCATCACACTGTTTTATCACACGAGTTACTCTGTTAGCATAGCTGATTCAAATGTATTCTCGATGAATTTGACTGGTGATCTACTATAATATTTAAGTTAGGGATATTGTTGAATTTGAAATTTGGCATTTTTTCACTAATAGATTGCTATATCTTGAATTTGTCTAGAAATAAGGAAACACTTTCAATTTTCAATCAAATTTATCATTATGTGGCTAATTAGCAAGACTGAAGTGTATTTGATTTGACTATTATTACATGAAAATTTGTAGAGAGTGAAAACTTACTTTCAAAGCAGTGAAATTCAGATCCCCTGAATGTAGGATCTAATCCAAAGGATGAATGTTCCAATATTCCTGACAAGAAGACAGGTGACTTTTGACAGGATAAATTCCAGTTGACCATCTGCAGTCTAGTGAGGATTGGACATTGTCCTCATTGCTCGAGATCTACCATAGATGGAAAACTCATCCTCTCACCTCCTGCCCAGCCCACTCTCAATTGTCAACAATTTGGAAAAACCTTCTCAAACAATACACGTATGTAAAAGCAAGTAGGTCACCATTGCTATGAATTGATCTGCAACTATTAGCTACTATTATGAACACAAATAAAAATCAAACCTCTTTCTCTGTCTCTCTGTGCCTCTCTGGTTTGAAACCAAAGTAAATTTGTTTTAAATTAGTATACTTAGTGGGGCATAAAACTTGCAGGGAAACCAATTCATACTTTTTTTAATCATAAAAGGTCTCTCATAAGTATACATATATACACACATTACACTGCATATATGTGATTGCCTCTAGTATGGATTTTTTTATCAATTTATCTTTCTACATGTATGATTTTCTTTTCAAACGGTTAATTTACCATTCTGAATCAAATTTGTATTTTCTGTAATAAACATAAAGCAATTTGATTTGTGTCTATCGCATCATAAAAAGTTATGTACAGGGGACAGAAGTAGGCTAGTAAATGCCTCATTAAATAGCACCGTGTAATTAGCTCATGGTTGATCTAACCTCAATCTCAAATTCACTTTCCCACCTCATCCTGACAACCTTTCACCCCTTTGCTCACTAAGAATCTATTCAATTCTGCCTTAAAAATATTAAATGGCTCTCTTTCTGAAAAAGCAGGGAAAACAAAGTTTCAAAATAACCCGAACCCTGTTCAAAAAAATCCACTCATATCTGCAATATTTTCTAATTAAATTATGACCACACCCCCAACTCCCATTATGGATTCTCCCATGAGGAAACATCGAGTCTACATCTACCCTGTTAAGATCTCTCAGGAATGTCTGATCCGCCATGTTTTTTTTACATTACACAGCAGGCTTGAGAAGCTGAGCTATCTTCTCCTGTGCTTACTTCTTATGGTGATAACATCTGGTAGAATATTTTCATATTTTGGCTAAGAATCAACGTTGGGGAGTTCCATGAAGGATTTCCTTCCTGGCAACTTTTTTTCTCACAATTCTCTGCTGCTCACCTCATTAAGTATGCATCCTCCCTCCACAGCACTGCCATCTTGTATTCAACAGCAGTGGAAATGTTCGGAATTGGGGCTTTACAACACTTAAGCAACATTTGCCATTCTCAAGACCCAATTGTGCACCATTTCAATTGCTACTATTCTGGACTGAAGCAGACATCAGTGAGATATCAAGAGTCAGCTGGAATGTGCAGCAACATCACAGGAAGTTTATGAGCTCTGAAATCAGACTTTCTTCAATGTTAAGAACCTCATTCTTCATTCTCCCTGCTTTCTTGTCATTGCCCAGATCATCAGGATGCTAAAAGCATTCCACCCAGAGATTTCCTTGTCCAGAATCAAATCTTTGCAGCAATGAATCATTTTCCAAAAAGCTAATTGCACCGATGATGGTTAATGGGAATCTCCTCCATTTGCACTTTATTAAGGAAGCCTCAAGTTGGCCACTAAACTTAAATATCAAAGAACAAAGATATAGCAGTGCATCCAGTGTTTCTTCAGACATTTATCATTAGTTTGAGAGAATACTTTTATGTGTAACTTGATATTGGTAAAACATAAGGTCAGCCTTCAGGCAATCCCAAAGGAAAAAAATAAACTTCAGGCCTTATGCTTTGTTCTATCATTAAGTTTGAATTGATCACTTGAGTGTTGATTGGAAAACATCCAACAATATCTGTGACTCAAACTTAATTTCAGCTATTGAAATACTTTAGTCTACTACATGGACAGATGTGTGCACATGGGTATACGCACATGAAATGTCCTCTTTGCGAGCACATGCCTCCAGTTAAAAACGCTCGTGGCTCAGCTCTTTTGGCAATTTCAGTTAGGTAGAACGTAATCAAGAGAACACAGGATAGCTGGAGAGGAAAATGGAAAAAGCTGTCAAATTAATGTTGCTAAGTTCACACTGAAATTTGAGCTAAAGCATATTGTCAAGGTAGCCAAGTGGAATATAATTTTGCAGTCAGCAATGATAGAACTGACCTACATTGAAGCAAGCACTGGAATAAATCGTACTTTATTCTCAGTGCTGATATATTGATAAGCACAAAGAAAATCACAAAAGCATGTGCAACGAATACTGGCTGGTAAGTTAAGCGTTGATTTTTTTTTCAATTTTGCTCATCAACATAAATTGTTTAAACTGCTTATTAAATACATTATGTTCATGCGATTGACAACTTAGGATTCAATATTCCTTTTCTCTAATAATTTGTGAAAGAGATATACCTGTATTTGTCCAATATTAATAAGATGTGAATAGAATTGTATTAATATGAGACTTTAAAGCTGGTTAGCTGTATTAACATTATTTCATTGGTTACAGTGAGAAAAATAACAGTAAAATTATTATAATATTGAATGATCAAAATGCACCTGCAACTTTTAATGCTTTTCAAGCAACTGAACAAAAAAACAGCTGTAGTGAGTGTGTAATTGTTGGAGAAAATATTGAATTGTCAACACAAAAGTGCTCATTCAGCATGAAGGACTTGAAAGTGTTGGTTATCCATCCAATGGACAATTAGTGACAAGGAAGCATCTCTTTCTCACAAAGTCACAAAATATGGTAATAAATTACAATCGGGATCAACTTATACCTGACAGCCATCAACTTGGAGTAGACGAAGAAGAAAAGCACAATGGTATTACACCCCCTGTTCTCAATTTACATGTGAGGCAAACACAGTATATACAATATCAATAACACTGGTAACAAAGGTGGTTTATTGTAAAGGTTATTTCAGTTGGTTGCATGGCTGGTTTGCAATGCAGAGTGATATCAACAGTGTTTCTGCACTCACAAAGGTTACCATGAGTGATTCTCCTTCTCAACCTCTCCCCTCGCCTGAGGCATGGTGACCCTCTGTTAAACCACAACTAGTTGCCTCTTCCCAGGGAACTAACTTCAGTACCACAGTGTTGGCAGATCATCTACTTTCATGCCTTACTCTCATGTAATCAACTAGAGTTCTAGCTATCAAATTAAGTTTCATATCAAAGAAAACTAGATAATCAGGGACCTTGAGTATAACGAGTCTGTTTAAAGTGTCGCTTTCCTGCAAATTCAATGCGACAACACCAAACCAATAATTTGAATACCTTGTTTATGAGATGAGCAAGTTTGTATCTCATACTGATATTGAAAAATTCCTTGATTAAAATTTGTACAGTAGCAGGCAGGCAATGATATGATAAAAATATTAAAGGACTGTAAAGATAAAAGAAATTGATTTTTTACAGAATGCATTATTCTTCCACATAATTCCATTTCTTGTAGGATGATGAAGCTATAATTTAACTATTAATTACAACACATATTGTCACCCGCAAGGGTAATGGACTCAGTATTGTTGATTGAATAGAGCATACACGTTAATCCACCGACTCTGTACAGACTCTGTCTTTGTCAGACGAGCTATTATGAAAGTTAACTATTGATTGATATCATAAATCTAAGGTGTCATAAGCTACATTAAACAGTCAGAATGTGCAAATAGCATTGCTAAGTAACATCTGAGTTAAAATGCATTGCTTTAGCAATCATTGTAAATTACCAGATTATCGGAAACATTTTATCAAAATATGCAAGCTACATTCAAAATGTTCAGAACTAAATGATCAAAATCAGACATGCACTGGCATTAAGCTCATGCCAGTACACTTGGGCCTGACTCTTAGTGGTTGAAGCATGCATTGGGATTGGGGAATTTTCCTGACCTTGTGTTTCTGTCTCCATCCAGGAAAAGCCTGCTTATTCTATTTTCCCACTGGGGAGGTGATCGCCTTTGATGGCTGGAACTGGGCCAGAAATAGAGGCTGTTATGTAGCTTCGTGTTGTAGTTACTCGCCTATAAACACCAATCACAGATAACAGATTAATTAACTCACAAATATGTAGATTCATTTACTAAGGGGCTGAGAATTTGGTAGCATTATTATAAAATTGGAGAATGATACGAGGTCAAGCTTGTTTGGTTCCTCACAGCAAACTCAGACCAAATCCGAATCACATGATACATTGCATATTTTTTCTTGCAGTAATGTATACATAAAATGTAACCACACCCACTTAAACATGAATCATAACAGAAGGATGCCATAAGCACATCAGTTGAGAATGCATCAAATGTCTTTTGAGAATCTAAATTTATTATAACCACTATTACCCTTGCTTGTTACCACCTCAAAGAACTCTAATAGATTTGATTTCCCTTCATTAAGCCATTCCAGCTCTACTTGATGATGTAATATATATATAATTTTTTAAAAAATATATCCTTTATAATACTTTCTAACAGATGCTAAGCTAAGTAACCTCCAGTTACCTTTTTTTTTTGTCTACTTCCCTTTTTAAATAATGATGTTAAATTGGCAGTTTCCAAATATCAAAAGTATTTTCAGTATCTAAGGATTCCTGGAAGACCAATGTATCAAGTATCATTCTTAACAGCGGTCTTTAAAATCCTAGGATGCATCCCATCAGCTTCAGAGGACTTATCAGCCTTTAGCCCCACTATATTTCCTTGCAATTTTTTTCCTCTATTGAAAGCTTTTGTACTTATTTCCCTTCCTCCTTTGCACCTTGAATACTGAGTACTTTTGATATTAGTGTCTTCTCTTGTGAAGACTAATGCAGAAGTATGTATTCAATTCCTCTGATATTCCCTGGTTATCTGTTATAATTTTCCCTGCTCGTTCTCTAAGAGTGCTATGTTCGCTGTGGTTTCTCTGTTTCTTTTTATACATTTTAAATAAGCTCCTTCTGCCCATCTTGATTTTGCATATACTTGCCTCAAAGTTTATTTTCTCACTTTTTAAAATGGTCTTTTTGGTTTATAAATTCTTTGACTCATGTTTTGCTACATTGTGCTTTTTTTTTTAATCTGATGCTATCCTTAACTTTCCTGAATAATCATGGTCCCTTCTTAGAATCCTTCTTCCTTATTGGAATATGTCTTTCCTGGAGCCATAAATTACGTTCTTGCCATTGTTTCTCAAATGCCTGTGCAGCTAAATTCCTTTCCTAGTCCTTCCAACCAGTTCTGCCCTCATTATTTGTAGTTACCCTTATTTATGTTTAACACAGTTATTTCTAACCCAAGTTCCTATCTCTCAACTTGAACCCTAAATTCTATGCTGTTATGATCACTGTTTCTATGGGATCTTTGACTCTGACATAATTTATTACACCTCCCTCATCACACATCACCAGATCCAAAACAGCCTGATGCTTGGTAGGTCTACCATATATTCTTCTAGGTTGCATCCCATTTTGTCTGCAATCAGGTGTGTAGTTGACAATGCACTCATGAGTCAGTGTGCAGAAGAAAGTAATGTCAAAGTTGAAACCATTCTCAAGGCATTAACTGTATATTTTCGTCCAAAGCTGAATGTCATGATTGAGCAGGCTAAATTTAGCCAAAGGCCTCTGAGGCAAGAGGAAAAATTAGAATAATCTATCTCTTTCCAAACTTTATATGGTAGCAGAGTACTGCTGATGCAGAGGACAGAGAGGGAGATTCATGAGGGATTGGGTGATTCTTAGCATCCATAATTCTGCTTTGTTAGATTTTCTGTAGTATTTAAGTTTAGAGTAAACAATTCCATATGCAACACAGACTGAGGTCTGAGGAAACATCAAGACTTTATTTGATTGGTCGGTTAAGTCCCATGATGTTGCCAAAAGACAGTAAAAATATCAAATCAAGGGTCAGCCGACACATAACCCATATTGAAATGCTCATACAATCTTGCTTCGCAATATCAAATGATGTTGAGTGCCAGCAGGACAAGTGGTATCAATGTAGAAGAATTGGAGACTTACTATGCATTTGCAAACATGCAACTACTGCATCAAATCAGAATCGAACAAATACTACATCAAATCAGAGGTAAAAGAAGAAGTTCGAATAAAGACAGCATTCCAGGAAAAGGAAAAATTCTCAGAAAGGAAAAATATTCCACGAAATGAAAGGTAAATCCACGTTGGCAACACTGTATTTTAAGTGTCTCTCTGAGGGGATTTTGTAAGGGAAGAAGATGGGGAAATCCAAGACAGGGCAGACTGTACTTCCCTATCGGGAGCCAAAGGAGTAGATTTATTCCTCCATCATTTCGTGGATGGCAAATTATTTCATTTTCACAGCCTGTCCTAGGGATGTTTATCAGGTTCAGATTTAAAACTTCTTGTATATGCAAGGAAGAACCACTTCTGATTGTCCCTGCCTTTGGTGAATGAGAGTAAGTTGAAATCAGAGGACTGTGACATTCTGGTAGGGGGTGATAGCTGAGTAAATCAGAGAATTTTAACTGTTTATCCACCTGTTTTCCACCAGGTAATTGTGACAGCCAAATGTTTTTAAACCTATCTCCTAAAATAAAAGTTGTTAACATACCATTTCTAAATTCTAAGTGCAATATAATTTGGTTATCTTCTTGATAGTTGATATATATTTCATTAATTAGTCGCTCAAATTACAAAGAACATGCACGACCATTTTGGTCAATAACTTTTTTGAACCAGATGGGTCACATAATACCTAGTCTAATGGACACTTGCACAATTAAGATAAGAGCCTGACTAGTAATTTTGACTCAACTTCACTGAGCTTGAGTGGTGGTTTAGTGAAAGATTTGGTATTGATTATGCATATTCATTCCCAAAGCATCAGTGTTCAGTTTAATAATTCTACTGCAATCTTAGAACTTTAACTTAGAAAGTAGTGCCACTGAAGATATTGGACTAACATCTTCCATTTTGTCTTATGCCCCTGGCTTGGCAAAAGGCTGTGAATTGTATTGGATGTGTATGTCTGCCAAACTGCATATATGTTTGTCTTTAACCTTTTCAAAATGTTATTAAACCATTTTTGTCCATGTCCATACTATGATCCACACTTGATTGTATGTTTGTTATTTATCAAGTGAAACCATAATGATTATTCATCCAACAATCAGTAACAGCTTCGAATTATTTAAATCCAATTAAGAAAGAGGACTGTGAGTGGTCACACAGACAATATTAGTTTTGAATATGAGTGATGAAAATGGAGTTATTCGACATAATCACGTCAACATATTTATTAGTTTAGTTTATGGTGCCATCAGTAGTAAAGAATTTCAAAGATTATTTGAGGGGTCTGTGTTATGTTTAAAATGTTATAAAATTGCAGTAGAGGCCATTCAATCCAATGCATTCTTGCCCGGCATTACTTTTAAATGGGAGCTATCTATTTTCCTCCTGTTTCTTTGGTGTTTCTCAGGATTCTCAACTCTTTTTTTCCTTATGACATTGCTGCTAGAACTGGCATATCTCAAGTCAGCTGCACAACCACATGACACCCCCTGCTAGGAAACACATTGACATCAATGTCAATACCAGAAGCCCCTAAAGTAATGCTTGTACGACATCTCTAGCCTAACCAGCTTATAGACAATTTCCAAACTTGGACCAAGTAGGTCCATTCAACATTTTGCTTATCACACAATAATCATACAGTCAGATGCAAATGCAACTCAACACCACCATTATTTAATGGATAAGACCAAACTTGAAGGGGAGATATCCTACAATTGAGAAAATTAATAGCTCTGTCAGGGTTAAAGTTGACATTGCAAAACTTCTTTCAAACCGATGATGCTGCGTACAATCATTATGTGGAGATGACGGTTCTATATTTGTAACCTTCACAGAGAACAGGTGTATTCTCTATAGCTCCCAGAGTCCTAGTCATTATAGCTAAGCAGTAATGCAGTTGTATGCATTGTCAATGTGCAAAACAAAATCTTTTCAACAAACAATTATTAACTTGAACTCCATCCTGTGCCACTAATGATTTCAGAAAAGGCTGAGAGTGAGTTTAAACAAAGAAGGAGTGGTGGTAAGGAAATACCTCAACCAACCTTTTGCCTGTGTTCCATACCAATGATGCTGGTAGATAGCACAAGTTTCCAATAGTTGCACTCAGATCAAACACCACATTATTGACTTACTCTTACATAAGCCGAGTTTGTGAAAATATTGAGCTGTGTTTGTGGAGATGTTTTATGAAAATTGGTGCTTGAAATCAGGGAGGACACAGAAATTATGAATTGAGAGCTCTATAGAAGGTCTAATCCATCAAAGTTTTTTTTTTGGGGGGAATGCTTCTACCTACACTGGAGTTGTGCTGGAGAGAACTCCAATTCAACAAGGAGATGGTTTTACCTCATCCAACTCAACTTGGAGTTTCACACCAAGGTTCAGACAGTCCTGGCAGTGCCCATTAAGCTTGCCATCACCTTCTCAATCAGAGAAGCACATGTTCCATTATATCTCACTATAACATTGATTGGTACATCTGAGAGTTTGCAGATATCCTTTATTCCAGAAAAGGTCAGATCATCAGCTTTTGCTCAGGATTGGTCAACAGGATGAAAGAATACAGTGAGATTTTTGATGTTGCAGGGTGCTAACAATGGTGTAGATGTCACTCTGTGGACTTCCACATCAGTACATAATGATAGGGAGATGTGTAGCAGCACCCCCCTTGATCTAGCACATAAACCATCCTTTCTACTTGACCTGGCTGTGATCATACATCCTTGTGGTTTACCACTTGTAGATGTTGACTATATCCTAGTTTCTAAGGTAAGTGCTGTGTCAGTATCTGAGTTGGATCCTGCAATGATCAAGTGACAGTGACTCTAATGTGGGGTTTCTCTTTCCCATCCTCCTGGGTGTACTGGGGCTTGACAGGCAGCAGTTCTTGATGATATGAAACTACAAACTAGAGAAGGACTGTTAGCATGGAAGGAAGTGAATGGAAAACAGGCCATATTTTATGTTTACACCATTTCCTCCTTGCAATTCATGCCAGATGTTAAAATGACTGAGCGGAGGAAATTAAGGAAGAAATTAGTAATTGCTTATAATGGTTTCAGTAAAGACAAATGCTGCTCTATCTGATTACGGAGGATATCTGGCACTGATAGCTATCACTCTGCTGAACCAGTGCCTGCTGGTGTTTATGCTCCACTCAAGTAGTCTCCCATCTTACGTTCTCTAAATCTATCATTTTAGACCTCTATTGGCCATTCATTTTCTGGTTATTCAGTTTCTTAGGTTGTGTTATTTTCCTTACAGAAGCCTGAGGAGAGATCTAATTGAGGTGTACAGAGGTTTGAAGGGCAGGGTAGCTCAGAAGCAACACTTCCTCTTAGTAGAGGGGTCAATAACCAATGGACACAGTGTTAAGGTAAAGTGCAGAAGATTTGGAAAGAAATTCGAGGAAAATCTTTTCCTCTCACTGCCTGATACAGAGATACAGACAAGAACTCTGAAAACATTTAAGAACTATTCAGATGTGCTCAGTGTTTGGCACTGCTGCCTCACAGCACCAGGGACCCGGGTTCAATTCCAACCTCAGGCGACTGTTTGTGTGGAGTTTGCACATTCTCCCCATGTCTTCATGGGTTTCCTCCGGTTTCCTCCCACAGTCCAAAGATATGCAGTTTAGGTGAATTGGCCATAGTGTTCAGGAATATGTAGGCCAGGAGTGTTAGTTAGGGGAAGTCAAGAGTAATCGTTGTGGACTTGTTTGGCCAAATGGCCTGGTTCCGCACTGTAGGGATTCTAAGTCTAAAGAACTATTTAGATGAGCACTTGAAATGTGCTATGAACCAGATGCTAGAACGGTCATGATGGGCTGCTGAACCTCTTTCCCATATATAAAAAGCTCGATGACTTTTCCTCTGAATTTATAATATTGTCCTCAGATGAGTCACTCTTAATCACTCTCTCGAGAAAGTAGTTCAACATTCTCAGTGTTCTTTGGATAAGACAGACTTTGAAACATGAAACTTTTGGTCAAGAAGTTTTATCTGAATTCCCAATGGATTTCTTGAGGACTATCTGATATGAACGACCTTTAGTCATGCTCTTCAACCTAAGAGGAAACATTCTCTCTGGACTAGCTTGATCAAATCCCCAACTGCCCTGGAAAAGTTAGTGATGAACGTGTACCTCTGCAGTTCTTGAATTATATGTACATCCACAGTGTTGTTAGGAAGGGACTTCCAGGTTATTGACCAAAATTAAGACCTCTATTTGGGCACCATTCAGTTTCCCAATTTCCTTTCTCTGATGGGTAAACTCATGCATTTTTGGTTTTATCCTTGTAACTCTTCTCTGGCTCATCCCCATGTCTCTGTATCATTTTCTTATAAGAATGCAATCTGAACTGCAAAGTGAGTTCTAAGATTCAAAATAAGTTTCACAAAACTTCCCTAATTTTTAGTTCCTTTGAAGTTGGCCCATGATTTGCAGAACCATCTACATTGTTGGGCTCAGTGGCTGCCCACTATTACTGGTCCTATACAGGTTGCAAGGCAGAATGTAAAATGTCAGGAATAGTGTTGTACTGTATTTGGATTATGTGCCTAATGGCTGAATAGCTGGGAGTGTACTGTAAATGCAGAAAGGTGGATGTAGCATGAGATCATTGGAAGGTGTGTATGGATAAGACCATGTATGTTAATGATAAGTATGAGTTCTGAGTATGAATGAGTGCTGCTGGATGATTGTTGATAATGAACTGTGCAGCATGAGAGAATTGTGTATAAGGTTTGATATGAAGGTACATTCACTGACTGTAATCAGGTAGTGAAGTCATGAAATTTTTGCCATATCCTTGGGACCTGACTTCTGGGAGTCATTGCCAGCTGCTCACATAATGTTTGGAATATTTACCTTGAGAGCCTTTTGATACACAACAGAGAAAAAAAAAGTCTATTTTATTGATGCCTCCAGCACTGCATCTGTCAACCTGCGAATCTTCTCCTAGACTGATCATTTGTGTTCTTTGTTATCATTACACTCATGTCAATCAGCAGCATTGTATCATTATTCAGTGAGGCTTTCTGTTAAAAACTGAACCCCAGCTGGAGCATGTACTTTCCTCTCACATTCTTAAGTCTTCTGTTAAATATATGGCAGACCAGCAACACATTTCCCAGTTGACTGCCCACTCTAATCAGTTAACTGGCGAGGTGGCACAAAATGTGTATGCTCCTTACTTCCATGGCAATGAGTATCAATGGTCATGAATCATGAGCCCCACAATGCACCAAAAAAAAGTCAGTCTGAATCTAGCTATTCACATTCTAATAACTCTGTGCAAAAGCTTACTTCAATCACTCTTTTTTTTTCTTTCTAGGTTGTCTTGAATTTGTTTTTCCTTCCATTATCAGAAATACTCAACAATCAGATATGTTTTGCTATTTTACCTACTGAAACCTTTTAAAGATTTTAAAAATGTCAGTCAAATCCCCCTTTAACCCTTGTCAAAATTTGTCCTTGTGATATTAGCATCACCGGCTTTATTACTATCCCTCATTCCCCCAGAAAAGGTGGTGATGAACGTAACCTCTGCAGCTGTTGAATTGTATGTACATCCACAGTGCTGTGTGGAAGGGACTTCCAGGTCATTGACTGAGCAATAGTAAAGGAACAGTGTGTTGTCTGTGCTGTAGACATTTTGACTGATTCACGCATTTCTAAAAAAAAACTTGATCCATGTGAGGTGAGGTGGAGAAAAGCTCATAAAATTCAGTTTCTGATTCTACTCGATGTTACTAACAAAATATTCCATTTTAAAAACCGCCATAAAAACATTTCCTAATTCCCACAGGTGACTGAGGTGTCAGTGGGGAAGTACTTTGAGTCAAGTGAGCATAATTCTATTAGTTTTAAAATAGTTATGGAAAAGGATAGAACTGGTCAGAATATTAATGTTCTAAATTGGAGGAAAACCAATTTGGACAATGTTAGACAGGAAACTTGGGGGAGGCTTATTTGCAGCTGAAGGGAAGTTTGGGAATTGGGTGGCCTTTAAGAATGGTATAATGAGAGTTTAATGAGAATATGTTCCTGTTAGTGTGAAGGGCAAGGCAGTAGTTGCAGGAAATTGGTGGATAACTAGAAAAATTGAGGCTCTGGTCAACAAAAAGAAGAAAGCATGTGTCAGGTATACATGGAATCAAGTGAATCCCTGGAGGAGTATATGGGCAATTGGAATATACTTAAAAGGGAAATTAGGAGGGCAAAAAAGGGGACATGAGTTAACTTTGGCAAAGAGAGTTGAGGAGAATTCTATAAATACATTAAGAGCAAAAGAGTAACTTGGGAGAGGATAAAGTCTCCTAAAGATCAAAGTGCCCATCTACGTGAGGAACAACAGGAAACGGGTGAGATACTAAACAAATATTTTGTTTCAGTATTTACGATAGAGAAGGACATGGAATTGAGGGAACTTGGGGAAATAAACAGTGGCGTCTTTAAAATATTTCCCATTATGGAAGTGGAGGTGCTAGAGGACTAAAATGCATACAGGCAGATAAATCTCCAGGAACTGATCAATGTTTCCCAGAACATTGTGGGAAGCTCGAGGAGAGATTGTTGGGCCCCTTGTCGAAACATTAGTATTACAGACAGCCATGGAGGAAATGCCAGAAGACAGGAGGTTGGCTTCAGTGGTGTCATTATTTAAGAAAGGTGCTAAGGAAAAACCAGACAACTTTAGACTGGTGAGCCTTACTTCAGTACTGGGTAAGTTGTTGGAGGGGATTCTGAGGGACAGGATTCACATGCATTTGGAAAGGCAAGAATTGATTAGGGATCATCAACGTGTGCATGGGAAATCATGTCTCACAAACTTGACTGAGTTTTTTGAGGAGGTAGAAAAGAGGATTGATAAAGGCAGCGTAGTAGATATTGTCAAAATGAACTTCGGCAAAGTACTCAATAAGATTCCGTGTGATAGATGGTCAATACAGTTATATCAGGGATCCAGGGGAGCTAGCCAATTGGATACAAACTTGGCTTGAATGTCGGAGACAGGGTGGTGGTCAAGGATTGCTTCTCGCACTGGAGATCTGCAACCAGCAAATAGGTGCCATAAGGATCGATGCTAGTTTTACGACATGGGGTAAACCCGCCTGCTTAATTTAACCCAGCAACACAGAACACATTTAGTCCATGCACTAATCTGTGAAAATTCGAGAGGCCAAGGACTATTTAAAGTAAAAATTAACAACTTTATTTCTTAAAGTATAACAGAGAATAATTAGCTAACAAATATTTACAACTCCTTCCGCTAACCTATCTTACTTTCCCCTCTACAATACTGGTCCAATAAAAAAAATCCCAATTAAGATTTACAAAACAAACTTCTTATCTCAAATTCAGGCAGCTTTGGTTCTTCTCTGTATTCCTATCTTTTTCTCTTCTTGGGGAATTCTGCTTCACAGGTTACTGATCGATAAAGATACCTTTAAGAGAGCTATTTTTTGGACAGCCTTTTCATGCTAGTGGCTTGGCAGCTCTCCTCTCTAATTTTCCCCAGTCTTACACCCCTACAGCATCAGATTGTGTCATTGGCTTTTAAGATTGTCAATATAATCAATATAAACAAGATTGGAGGTTGGTACTTTGGGGTATAATTTGAACTGATTGTCCAAATACAAATATGTTTTTGTCTCCAGGCAACTGGCTAATCGAGTTGTTCCACCAAATGTTACATGATGTTTTTTCAGAACACTTGGTGTTGTCAGGTAGTTCTACAAGGTATTAACTTTCTTAAAGGTACAATACACCCATATCTTCATAACATGAGAAGAAAAAGATCTGTGGATATGCATATCAAGGTCTCGCTTTCTTTAGTACTCACCAGCATCCTACCATTCACAGTGTAATTCCTAGCCTTTTCGCCCTCTCCATGTGTATTTTTCAGGGTTGAATTCCACTTCCATTGCTCTTCCCACATGACCAGTCCTTTGATAAACAAACTGCTGATGTTGACATCAAAATCATTAATTAATATAAAACTCAAACTGAATGGGCTCCAGCACCAAGTCCTGCAGAATACTTCTGCTCCAGTCACAGAAACATCTCTCTACAATTTGGCATTATAGGGGCTTCCTGCTTCTCAGCCAATTTTGAATCCAATTTACCAAAATACCTTGTATCTCATGTGCTCTTACTTTCTTGTCAAGTCTGCTTTGAGAAATCTTATTAAAAGCCTTGTTATCATCCATGTAGACCATGTGAGATACATTATCGTCATCAGTGTCCTTGACTGTCTCCTTAAAGAATTCAATCATATTGTCAAGCGTGATCTTCCTTTAACAAATCTATTCTGACTATCCTTGATTAATCTGTCTGTGCAAATGCAGATATATACTGTCCCTCAAAATTCTTTTACTAACTGTCCCACAACTGAAGTTAGACTGACTGGCCTGAAATGTTATCCTTTTGTTAATGTTAGAGTCTTCCAGTACCTCATTTTTGGTCAGTGAGATTTTGAAAATTGCTGCCGGGGTCCTAAATATCTCCTGCCTTGCTTCTCTCAACATCCTGGGATATTTCTCATCCAGGCCATGTAGCTCTGTCCTCTTGCAAAGCTGGTCAGCCTGCTTGTATCAGCTCTGTCCTACTATTTCACAGTCCTTCAATCTGAGGTCGAAACATGTTGTCCTTTTCTATTACAAAAATTGTTGCAAGGTATTCCTTGAAGACTCTGCTCACATCTTCCAGGTCCACATACAGCTGACCACTATAGCCTGATCGGTGCTATTCTTTCACCAGTTACTCTCTTTCTCTTTATTTATTCAAGCTAACCCTACAGGTTTTCCTTTACTCTCGTCACCAAAGTTTCTTTGTGTGCTCTCTTATTTTTCCTAATTTCTCTTTCAGGATTCTTCACTGTTTATACTCCTCCATTGAGTATGCCATATTGGGCCCTCTGCATCTGTCATAATGGTTTTTCTCTTAATCTTGACCTTTTAGGCCTCTGACATCCATGGTTCTTTGGACCTGGTCCCACCTTTTGCCTTTATGTGGACATTATTTGCCCTGTATTCTCATTATTACATTGTTGATCACCTCCCACACACCAAATCATACCTTATCTTAGTAAAGTTAAACTTCCCCAATTTAGAATTTTTACTCCTAGCCTAATCTCATCCATAACTATTCTAAATCTAATCCAGTCGTGATCACCATTGGCAAAATGTACCCTACTGATGTGTGTTTCATCTGCCCAGACTAAATTCAAAATATGAAGTCCCCACTCTTGTTTCTTTTTACATATTGGATCAACAGATTCTCCTGGAATTAAATAAAAAATTTTGTTCTCTCCTTACCTTGTATACAACACTATTCCAGTTAGTATTTGAGTAATTAAAATCTCTTGTGTTACTGCCTTATAATTCTTACATTTCTCTGAAATTTGACAACATAGTTGATACATCATCGCTTCTTGACTATTTGGCACTCTATAATGCAGTGAGTAGAGTTTTTGCCCCTTTTGTATATTCTCTCTTGATGATCCTTCCAACATACCATCGCTCCTTACTGCTATAGCTGATTCCTTGATCAATATAATGAAGCCCTCACTCTTCTCTTCCCCTCTCTACCTCATCTTAATACCTTAAAACAGGAATTTTGAGTGACCAAACCTCCCCAAATTTAAAGCCAAGTCATAGTCATGATATCATACTCTCAGGTGCCTATCTGTATTCTTAGCTCATCTGCCTTATTCCTCAGGTTCTTGCATTGTAATGTACTTCATTTAACTTTGCTAAACTCACTTCTTTTAGTGAGTCTACATTCCCTCTAGCTTTCAAACTCACTTACATTTTAATTGTTAATACCATTTGGACAAATCCATTCGAGTTTTGGCTGAAGTTGGATATGCAAAGTATATCCTGAAAAAGGAAGAAGATAGTTTAGAATTGTTAAAAGAAATAGGTCATCACAGTGTGAGGAGTTGAGTAAGATTTCCTGACCAGAAGTGTTTAGGTAAAACTCTGAAGAGGTTATGTTAATTCAGAAAATCTGAGCTTAGTTGTGTGAAGGAGCCAGAAAAAAAGAGAGCTTCTTAAGATTGGGAGTTAAAACTCTAGTTAAATTAAGCCCAAAAATCTGATAGAGGAAGTATGTGTATTGTAAATAGGCACTTTTAGGGTTAATGGGATTATATTTTCATCATGTGTTTTGAAGCTTTCAAACACATGTTACATGTGGAAAAAAATCAATCCTGACCATCTAAACTAGAGCCTAACACATAACTTTAATTTGCTCACTCTTAAAGTTCTTTCCATGTAAACAAAAACCATACTCTCCGTTAAGTCTTTATCTCACACAACATTTCAAAACAAATCACCATGATTACAGCAACACTTACAAATTAATCAATAAACTCCTTCAGAAATATAGAAAATCAATTTTCTCAAATTCAAACTTGTATATAAATCACACATTTTATATTATCGTCCCCACATCCAAATCATTTACATAGATTGTTATGAAGGTTATCTGACAGTTATACAGGCACTGGTGAGCCCACATCTGGAGTTTGATCTCATTTTTTAAGAAAGGATGTCAATAGATTTGAACAGTTCAACGAATAAATTAATGACTAAAATAGGTATGTTATCTTACAATGAAGGGTTGGACAGGCAAGGTTATAATCCATTTGAAATTTAGAGTAACAAATGACTGAAACAAATAAGATCTTGATGTGTCTTCACAAGATGGATGAGAAAAATCTAAAACAAAGAGTCACCATTTTAAAATAACAGGGTTTGCTCAGTCAAGGTATGGTTGAGAATTTTTTTCACAGTCACAAGTCTTTGGAACTTGCCTCCTCAAAAGACACTGGAAACAGGGTCTTTGAATATTTTTGCAGCAGAAATAGTAGATTCTTGATAAGCAAGTGACAAAAAGTTATCAGGATAGGCTGGAATGTGAAGTCATCAGGTCAGCCTTGAAGTGATTGAATGGCAGAGCAGTCTTGGGGGGCAGAATGGCTTACTCCTGGTCTGAATGCATATGTTCTGATGTTTATATGTTTGGACTTTTCAAAGGATTAGATTTGCCCCAGTGACCTGGCATATAGTTATCCCTCAAACAATACCAGCTTTGATCTTTATGTTGTCATTGTCGACATCAATAGTGCCAGAAGACAAGAGGATAGCAAATGTTGTCCCCTTGTTCAAGAAGGGGCGTAGGGACAATCCTGATATTTATAGACCAGTGAGCCTTACTTCGGTCGTGGGTAAAGTGTTGGAAAAGGTTATAAGAGATAGGATTTATAATCATCTGGAAAGGAATAAGTTGGTTGGGGATAGTTAACACGGCTTTGTGAAGGGAACATCATGCCTCAGGGTAAAGCAGTTGATGTGGTATACATGGATTTCAATAAGACATTTGATAAGGCTTCCCACAGTAGTCTACTCTACTTCACAAAATACGGTGGCATGGGATTGAGGGCAATTTAGCTGTTTGGATCATAAATTGGCTGGCTGAAAGAATGCAGAGGGTGGTGGTTGATGGGAAATGTTCATCCTGGAGTTCAGTTACTAGTGGTGTACTGCAAGGATCTGTTTTGGGTCCACTACTGTTTGTCATTTTTATAAAGGAGCTGGATGAGTGTGTAGAAGGGTGGGTTAGTAAATTTGTGGATGACACTAAGGTCGGTCGAATTGTGGATAGTGCCAAAAGATGTTGTAGTTTATACTGGGACATAGATAAGCTGCAGAGCTGGGCTGAGAGGTGGCAAATGGAATTCAAAGCAGAAAAGTGGGAGGTAATTTACTTTGGAAGGAGTAACAGGAATGTAGAGTAATGGGCTAATGGTAAGATTCTTGGTAGTGTAGATGAGTAGAGAGATCTCGGTATCCATGTACATGGATCCCTGAAAGTTGCCACTCAGGTTGCTAAGGTTGTTAAGAAGGCATACGGTGTGTTAGCTTTTATAGAATTTTGGAACTATGAGGTCATGCTGCAGCTGTACAAAATGCTGGCACACTGCACTTGGAGTATTGCATTCTGGTTATCACATTGTAAAAAGGATGTGGAACCTTTGGAAAAGGTTCAGAGGAGATTAACTAGGATGTTGCCTGGTATGGAGGAAAGGTCTTCCAAGGAAAGGCTGAGGGACTTGAGAACTGTTTTTGTTAGAGAGAAGAAGGTTGAGAGGTGACTTAAGTGAGACATATAAGGTAATCAGAAACTTAGATGGGGTGGACAGTGTGAGCCTTTTTCCTCGGATGCTGATGGCTAGCACAAGGGGACATAGTTTTAGATTGAGGGGTGATAGATAATAGACAAATTTCAGAGGTAGTTTCTTTACTCAGAGATTAGTAGAGGTGTGGAACATATTGCCTGCAACAGTAGTAGAGATTTAAGTGGTCATTGGATAAACATATGGACGAGAATGGAATAGTGTAGGTTCGAAGGGCTTCAGATTGATTTCACAGGTCGGCGCAACATCGAGGGCCAAAGGGCCTGAACTGCACTGTAATGGTCAATGTTCCATGTTCTAAATGTACGTTAGTACGCCTGTTGACCAAAAGCAAAGTACAATATACAGTAGAAGTGAAGCAAAAACTATGGCAAAGAGCAGTTATGTGAACATAAGTCTGTGTCAAGAAAATAATATCTCGTTTCAGCTCTCACTGAAATAAATGAATGATGATGTATCAGTGTCTCAGTGTTTTCAGTGTCAAGTCTACTGCTGATTCTCAATGAGCTGTATGTAGTGAGATGCATATCAATACAGAGTTTCAGTTGTCTTATTATTGGAATGTTTCACGCTAAGGCAGTGGGAAATCATGATGGGTGGATGACAGTGGTGACCTTTGGTGACTGGTTGGGTGCTCCTTCTAATTTGTGTACCATATGCCTATTGATCAGTTACTACTTTTCTAACGATCCTCCAATTCTGTAGGCTTTTTTTTCCTCATTCATGCTGTGACAGCTAACTCCTGTAGAGTGGGATTAATGTCAAGGGTGACATCTGAGACTTCATGGCCTATGTCTGCACGTATCGCTCTGACCTTTTTGACTTGGATAATTTACCTTCAGTTCCCATCATCTCTCAGAGGAAGAACATGAGGACTAATTGCTTTCCTATTAGTTATTGTCAGAAATCCTCACTTGCATGAGGTCTAAAACTTCACAAACTAGTGCTCTTTCTGTTGCCTTTTAATGGTCTTTAACAAACTGGCAGCTTTCCAACTTTCTGGTGGTATTTTTAAGACATTTCCAAGAAAGGCCAAAGAATGAATTCCTCACTCTATTTTCTTGATATTCCACCATTATTTACAAATGCCTATGTTCAGAGACTGCTTCAGGATTGTCAAACTTTGATTTGCACAATGTAATTTCAGTTTGTTTGGTTGATGTTAGTTCATGTTTGGGGGTTGGGGGGAGTTCCACACACTTATAAAAAATAAAACCGGTTCACCTGATGTGAAAACTTTGAAACCATAATCAATAACTGAGAAAATCTTCTGCTGATCAATTACAGGCTTCCTGCTTATGCAGCATCCCTGGATATATCTTTACCATGAAAGCTGAAAGTACTTAATATTTATGGATAATATGAAATATAACAGCAAAGTATACAGCTGTCATTGTTGATCCTGCAGCTCAATCATCCTTGAGATTGAATCAGCAAGCACATAAATAAACAAGAAATGAAAAGAAATTATTTGGCCTATCAAGTCTGATCTTTACAAACACCCACATATCAACTTGATCATAGATTCAACCCATCCGTTTCTCTGAGTGTTCAGCATAAAAGCCCTGATGTCCAGAATATTTAATCACTATTCATTATTCAACTCAGATCAGACTATTCCTTTCAAGAACATAAATTCTTCACTTACATCGACATAAAACATTTTGTGTAGTTACAGGTTTATTCCATAAGAAGACTTTGCTTAGCCCCTTGCTAATGCTGGCATTAGCTACAAATGCTGTCACTATATTTCTCCCTTACTGTCAGCAACTATTTCTCTTTTCTTCACTGTATTACTATTCACTTCTCTACCATATAGTTTCTTTCACTGGTTAGTATCATAATTTAACCTTTCATCGCAACAACTCAATCAATGTCTGAATGAACTTCGGGCCTGATAATAAGCAGTGGTTTAAGCACAGGAGTCCATATTACTGAGGTTCCACTTTCAACAGGAGCTTGGAAGCTCGTAAAAAGTATTGTGCTTGTTAGGAAGTTCATTGTAATAAATGCACTTTTACTGATTTGTACTTAAAGGATTAGTGTACAATTTTACGACTGTGCTCCAAACTTTGGAAATATAAGAAATACTTTACTTTGAGGAGAATGGGCAGCCTTCAAAAACCTGCTCAACTGTCATTTTGCAGAAGACTTTTGCATAGCCAGCATGGGTGTGCACCAGAATTAGCCTTCATTTGTAATTAGGGTCCCAAGACTCTCCTGTGATCCTGATTAGAATTTTGCAATACAAATGTGCAGAACGTGCTTTGAAGACAATGCTGGAGGATGCTCACAAAACAGCTTTGAAACATTTAACTTTTGCTAATGCAATCAAATATAATTATAATGTACAGGCAAGTAAGCTATGGTTAGTTTAGAACTTTAGGGCAGGAGCACAAAATAGTGCTTTATGCAAGCAATATATTCTTTTTCTCCACCCTTTATCTACATCTACTGTGTATTTTTCAACATTACAAAATATTTTCTGTTCATAAGAATATAGGATTATAACACAAGTTATGTTGCAGGACTTTGCTCATGTCAACTCTGAGAGTTGTTTTCTTTCTCATGTCTCACTACTGTTTTTAAGTTCTTTGAAAGAAAATGTAGCTCACTTTAAGGAAGTTCAATAAAGCCACGTGACAAAGCACAAAAGATAAAAGAAAAAAAAACGAAGACACCTATTGAAATTCACATGATTGAAACCTGAACAATAGAAGGGTGAATATGTGTGTATGAAAATATTTCCAATTATGAGTGTTATTTCTTTAGAACATAGAACAGTACAGCACAGAACATGCCCTTCAGCCCACGATGTTGTGCCGACCACTGATCCTCATGTATGCACCCTCAAATTTCTGTGACCATATGCATGTCCAGTAGTCTCTTAAATGTCCCCAATGACCTTGCTTCCACAACTGCTGCTGGCAATGCATTCCATGCTCTCACAACTCTGTGTGTAAAGAACCCGCCTCTGACATCCCCTCTATACTTTCCTCCAACCAGCTTAACACTATGACCCCTCGTGTTAGTCATTTCTGCCCTGGGAAATAGTCTCTGGCTATCGACTCTATCTATGCCTCTCATTATCTTGTATACCTCAATTAGGTCACCTCTCCTCCTCCTTTTCTCCAATGAAAAAAGTCCGAGCTCAGTCAACCACTCTTCATAAGATAAGCCCTCCAGTCCAGGCAGCATCCTGGTAAACCTCCTCTGAACCCTCTCCAAAGCATCCACATCTTTTCTATAATAGGGCGACCAGAACTTGATGCAGTATTCCAAGTACGGTCTAACCAAAGTTTTATAGAGCTGCAACAAGATCTCACAACTCTTAAACTCAATCCCCCTGTTAATGAAAGCCAACCCCTGTTAATGAAAGCCAACAGTTTTATTTATGGACAAAAGCATATTTTTTAAATGCGTCTTGCTCAAAGATTCATTTGTATCTGATTTGTTTGTCAGTCACTTTCACAGTAAAATTAGCTTCTAAAGTCATTTTGGGAATGCTTTTTCTGTTGTCACCTGCTTCCTGGATCCATTGGTTTATGTACTTTCTCCACCCATACCTAATAGTAACAGTAGCTTTTTACGAAGTAACATTTATTTTGAAACCAGTCAGCAATCTGCACACCAAATCTTACATAACTGCACCAATTGTGGATTTAGTCTTCATACTAAGTAACATTTTGAACAAATTAACCACACCTAAGCAAGTCCAGTGTTTCAAATTTGGAGTCAGTGTTTGTGCAGGATGGTTTCACATGTAGTTGGTCTCTCTGCTGGAAGAATGACATTACAATTAAATTTATCAAATATCTTTTCTGATGGGCAATGTCAAATTGATGTGGTCACTATTTAAAACACACTAAGATATTATATTCCAGATCCCTTCACTAACCCACTCACAAGTGCTTCATATTTCCCACTCAAGCACTTTATGTCTATTCATTCATAACTCCTTTACTAACTCACTCTCAAGTGAATACCAGTTTCCTGTTTCATTCATTCATACATAACTCTCTATGACAACATAGTTTAATTAATTCATTCATTCATAAATTTGTGATTCTGTAGTATATTTTACTGTCATAAATTAGACCAAATTTAAGACAACCCTCTCTAATCAACCCTTTCAAACCCATTACTGTGTTTTCAAACCTTATCAGCTCTTGCTATAAGCAATGTTTATCTCTGAATTAGTGTAACATACAGAACAATACCATCCCCCTCCAACATGTCTCCAACAACCATTATAACATTAATTAGCCCTTACCAACCATCTCCTGGACCTGAATAGATTGTAGAACACCAAACAGTTTCCCCAATTAGTATGTACTTTTAACTGGGACATTATCCCTTTAAGAAACTATCAAAACAGCACTTAAGTGAAATTGCATGAATGAATGAAACTCACACCAGCAACCAGTAAACAAATCTCTCAACCCAGTTGCGGTAATCAGTTTAATAACTTTTATTCTTTTATTAAGTGCACGCACAATTTCTAATGTATTTAAAGCATATAGGCTCTAAATATATTTATACTAACATTTAATAATTTAAAAGACAAAAAGACTAACACCTCTTACTTATGCAAGCAGACCGGACAGACACTCTTAATCCCATCACTTAGCACATGTTTTAACCCATTTCCCAGAACTGAAGCCCCTCAAACCTTGCTGTACTAAAGGCAAAACAATGTCACACCATAGCGATGGAACTTCAATATATTTAAGAGCTGGGGATAAAGGGGCTCTTGTGAGAACTGTATTTCTGAATCCTATTGCTGCCTCAAACTTGTGCTGTCATGGTTGCTGAACAAAAGAGGCTATTTTCGCCCCTCATCGATCTTGGTCATTATTTCAGCACGTTCCCACAGCACAGACATGATATGTTGCTTTAACATTACAGCATAAAAATTGCCAATTCAGTCCAATACATTGGCCAGGGAGCTGGAGCTCCCGCCCCGTGGCTCAACATTTCAACTCCCCCTCCCACTCTGCCGAGGATATGGAGGTGCTGGGCCTCCTTCACCGCCGCTCCCTCACCACCAGATGCATGGAAGAAGAATGCCTCATCTTCCGCCTCGGAACACTTCAACCCCAGGGCATCAATGTGGACTTCAACAGCTTCCTCATTTCCCCTTCCCCCACCTCATCCTAGTTTCTAACCTCCAGCTCAACACTGTCTCCTTGACTTGTCCGGACTTGTCCGACCTGCCTAGCTCCTTTTCCACCTATCCACTCTACCCTCTCCTCCCTGACCTATCACCTTCATCTCCTCCCCACTGACCTATTGTACTCTATGCACTCTCTCCCCACCCCCACCCTCCTCTAGCTTATCTCTCCACGCTTCAGGCTCTCTACCTTTATTCCGATTGACTGAGGTGTCCGTAGGAGAGCACTTTCGAGCCAGTAACTATAATTCTAATAGTTTGAAAATAACAGTGGAAAAGGATAGATCAAATCTAAAAGTTGAAGTTCTAAATTGGAAAAAGGCCAGTTTTGACAGTATTAAGCAAGAACTTTCAAAAGTTGGTTGGGAGTGGATGTTTACAGGTAAAGGGATGGCTGGAAAATGGAAAGCCTTCAAAAATGAGGTAATGAGAGTCCAGAGACAGTAGTTTCCTGTTAGGGAGAAAGTGAACACTGCAGATGCTGGGGATCAGAGTCGAAGAGTGGGGTGCTGGAAAAGCACAACTTGTCAGGCAGCATCCGAGGAGCAGGAGGTGTCTCTGCAGGGTTTCACTTTAAATTACCCAATTGTTTTTAATAACTAACTTTGCTCTGAAGGGTTTCAATTAGGTTAACAATCTGTACCTTTTATGCACTGAATGAATGCTTTCTCCTATCCTATTTTCCCCAAACAAAACCGAAAAAAACCTGTCTTGTTGCAATGTGTTGCTCCACCATTACTACTGAACAAAAACATGGACACTTTAACACAGCTTTCAATTTCAATTCAAATGCTCCTAATCTATATATTTTAATCAGAAATAAATTGATGTTGAAATCACAAAGCCATCTGTCAGAGATTCATATTCTCATAATTTTCTTTCTTGTGGTGAATTTTGTTCTTTTTCCTAATAATGAATCAAGAAAAATAAGCTTTGTTGTTTCAAAAACCAAACCCATTAGCTGAAAAGGATTATAAGGCAAAGTGACATCATGTTGATTTCCAACAAACACACATATATATTTTGTCTATTTAGACCTGAATTTCCTTTGAAGCTGCCCCTGATGTGCTGCCATAAATTTGCTACAGGTGTTGCTGCTTAAATAAAGTGTACAAAGTTAAAATCATACAACACCAGGTTATAGTCCAACAGGTTTAATTGGAAACACACTAGCTTTCAGAGCGTCGCTACTTCATCAGGTGGTAGTGGAGGGCTCAATCCTAACACACAGAATTTATAGCAAAAATTTACAGTGTGATGTAACTGAAATTATACATTGAAAAATTGATTGTCTGTTAAGCCTTTCATCTGTTAGAATACCATGATAGTTTCATTTCTTTCATGTGTAAATCACAAAACCTTTTAATAAAAATTTGCATTCTCAGGTTAGCTGTTAATAATAGAACATAGAACATAGAACAGTTTAGCACAGAACAGGCCCTTCATCCCACGATGCTGTGCTAACCACTGATCCTCATGTATGCACCCTCAAATTTCTGTGACCATATGCATGTCCAGTATCTCTTAAATGTCCCCAAAGACCTTGCTTCCACAACTGCTGCTGGCAACGCATTCCATGCTCTCACAACTCTCTGTGTAAAGATCCCGCCTCTGATATCCCCTCTATACTTTCCTCCAACCAGCTTAAAACTATGATCGTGTTAGTCATTACTGCCCTGGGAAATGATCTCTGGCTATCGACTCTATCTATGCCTCTCATTGTATTGTATACCTTAATTAGGTTCCCTCTCCTCCTCCTTTTCTCCAATGAAAAAAGTCCGAGCTCAGTCAAACTCTCTTCATAAGATAAGCCCTCCAGTCCAGGCAGCATCCTGGTAAACCTCCCCTGAACCCTCTCCAAAGCATCCACATCTTTCCTATAATAGAGTGACCAGAATTGGACACAGTATTCCAAGTGCGGTCTAACCAAAGTTTTATAGAGCTCCAACAAGATCTCACGACTCTTAAACTCAATCCCCCTGTTAATGAAAGCCAAAACACCATATGCTTTCTTAACAACCCTGTCCACTTGGGTGGCCATTTTAAGGGATCTATGTACCTGCACACCAAGATCCCTCTGTTCCTCCACACTGCCAAGAATCCTATCTTTAATCCTGTACTCAGCTTTCAAATTCGACCTTCCAAAATGCATCACCTCGCATTTATCCAGGCTGAACTCCATCTGCCACTTCTCAGCCCATCTCTGCATCCTGTCAATGTCCTGCTGCAGCCTACAACAGCCCTCTATACCATCAATGACAACTCCAACCTTTGTGTCATCTGCAAACTTGCTGACCCATCCTTCAATCCCCTCATCCAAGTCATTAATAAAAATGACAAACAGTGGTGATAGCAAGACAATATGTTGAAGCTGTTGGCCCCCTGTGTTCTCTGTCTATGCCATAATATTTAGATTGATTCTAATCTAAAAAGAGTTCTAGATGAATGCATGCAGTTTTTGAGCAAAGTACAATGTAACCCTGCAAGTACAAATTCACCCCACAAAATATATGTGTGCATGTGGGTCTTTGTCTATCTGTGTGTGTGTGTGTCTGCACTCACTACACACACACACACACATACACCTTCTCACACTCACAACCCCCAACCCAGACAGACACACACACACTTACAGACACACACACTCCCACACGCATCCCTTCACAGACTTAAGACACTCTGCACTCACTACACACACACATACACTTTCTCACACTCACAATCCCCAGCCTAAGCAGACAGACACACACACACAAACACAGACAAAGACCCACATGCACACTTGCAGGGTTACATTGAACTTTGCTCAAAAACTGCATGAATTCATCTAAAACTCCATTATCTCACTTTTTAGATTAGAATCAATCTAAACATCAGGTCATAGACAGAGAACACAGAGGGCCAACACCTTCAACATATTGTCTAGCTATCACCATTGTTAACAGCTAACCTGAGAATGCAACTTTTTAAAAAAAGGTTTTGTGATTTACACATGAAAGAAATGAAACTATCACGGTATTCTAACAGATGAAAGGCTTAACAGACAATCAATTTTTCAATGTATAATTTCAGTTACATCACACTGTAGATTTTTGCTATAAATGTGTGTTAGGATTGAGCCCTCCACTACCACCTGATGAAGGAGCGACGCTCCGAAAGCCATTGTGTTTCCAATTTAATCTGTTGTACTATAACCTGGTGTTGTGTGATTTTTAACTTTGTGCACCCCCAGTCCAACACCGGCATCTCCAAATCATAAATAAAGTGTGATCCCATGGAAATCCCTGGCCATCTGAAGTAACTCTATTAAGAATTCAAAGCCATACTCAAAACTCTGCGGCTTTATTATCTGTTTTGCTGAACTTCTCTATGGAGATACAACCAAGATTATGTTCATGGAAAAGGTTGCAAATAGTTAATTGAAGATGCAAGCTGTGTAAAGGCTGACATTTTAGTCCTTAAGTGACCTTAAGAGATAAAGGAGACATAATTGAATCATTTAGATTAGATTACTTACAGTGTGGAATCAGGCCCTTCGGCCCAACAAGTCCACACCGCCCCGCTGAAGCGCAACCCACCCATACCCCTACATTTACCACTTACCTAACACTACGGGCAATTTAGCATGACCAATTCACCTGACCTGCACATTTTTGGACTGTGGGAGGAAACCGGAGCACCCGGAGGAAACCCACGCAGACATGGGGAGAACGTGCAAACTCCACACAGTCAGTCGCCTGAGGCGGGAATTGAACCCGGGTTTCTAGCGCTGTGAGGCATCAGTGCTATCCACTGTACCACCGTGCCCACACACACAGATTTAGCCAGATTTAAATGCTCTGTCTTTACTCGGACTAGCACTGTTTATTTTGTTTTTCCTTGCCTTGAAACTGGATGAAGGTAAATGAGATTTTCTTATGGTTTAATCAGCTTTATTTTCGTCCATGCTGTTTTGTTGTAAAGGGTGTGAAGAAGAAGTGAAAACTTAAAGTGGCATCAGCTAGAACTATTGCACAGTTAACTTATTTTGGATGTTAACATTGGTTAATTCTAAAGAAAAGACAAATGATGTGCTTTCCAAAGATTGAAAGTTCCATTTTGGAAAATATCAGTTTTGTACAGTGGTAGCACGTGTGAATGATCGTGAGTTCATGTTGAACTCCAAATCTTGTGTGACTTTTCAGTGAACTACTAGAGCACCATGGTGTGATAGGAGGTTACTGAAAATATTTCTTTGTTCCAGGAATGAGTGTATTGTTGACAACATTTATTTTCTGTTCCCAGTTGCCTTTGAGAAGGAAGTGGTGAACTGCTATCTTGAACTGTTTCTCCAAATTGTTAGAGAACGAATCCTAGGATTTTAACCAAATGACATGGAGCAAAAATGACTTATTTCCAAATCAACAATGTATAACGTTCAAAGAGGGTGATGATGTTTTTGTGCAGCTATTATCCAGATTTGTTTCAATTGTAGTGCTCAAGATTTAGGAGAAGCAATTTGAAGCATCAGCAAGTGGCTACAGTGCATTTTGTAGGTTGTGTGCCATAGCTATAGTTTTCCAGTACTGGAGGAATAAAATATTTTAAAGTGATGAATGGGGTACCAGGCTACTGAATACGGCACAGTGTCAAGCCTCTTGAGCTCTGTGGCAACCGCACATATTCAAATGAATGGAAGTTGTGAAAAAGCATGGGGTGTCAGGAGTTGGTGTTACTTGTTGCAGAGTACTTTGCTTCTGATGGATCAGGAAATTGACTTGAGACATGAACCAGCAAAGGTTAGTCACATTATTTAATTGAATTGAAACATGAACAGATTGTGTACATGGTCTGCAAAGAACAGGGACCTATGTGTTAATATATGTAGCTTCCTTCACACATACATGCACCACATGACAGGCCCAGCTGGTGATCTTAAATTGGTTGTCAGTGTAATTCTTCTCATGCACATGATTGTCAAGCATGTCATTCAATTGCAGAAGCATGGCTAATATTGGGCACTTTTGCAAATACAGGCTGGTGGGGTACCATCAGTATTTTAATGTGGCAAACAGCAGAAAGGAAATGCTGATTCACAGGATTTGCCAGCCTTTGGGAAATTATTCAAGTTTTGTACTACCAAAGAACTATTCTGTGCACTTGCATGAGTGTTGGATCTTGTCTGGAGCTTGATGATACAAAAGTCTCCTAATGTGTTGTCAGCCATTTAAAAAAAAATCTATTGTGTTCATTTTAAAAATGCACTGTTAAATTTGCATTCTCTTCTTGCTTATACTGGCATGACAATGGAAAAAACATACGAGGTACTATTTGAACAGAATCATGTTTTCCCAATGTGTTGGCTGACAGACATCTACCAAAGAACCATATTATCTCAAAAGCAGAAATTTTTGGGAAAACTTAGCAAGTCTGGCAGCATCTATGTAGAGAAAGGATAGAACATAGAACATTACAGTGTCGCACAGGCCCTTTGGCCTTGGATGTTGCGCCAACCTGTGAAACCAATCTGAAGCCTATCTAACCTACACTATTCCATTCTCATCCATATGTTTATCCAATGACCATTCAAATACCCTTAAAGTTGGCAAATCTACTACTGTTACTGGCAATACATTCCACACCCCTACTACTCTCTGAGTAAAGAAACTAACTTTGACATCTGTCCTAAATCTATCACCCCTCAATTTAAAGCTATGTCCCCTCATGTTAGCCATCACCATCTGAGGAAAAAGGCTTTCACTGTCCACCTTATCTAATCCTTTGATCATCTTGTATGCCTCTATTAAGTCAACTTTCAACCTTCTTCTCTCTAATGAAAACAGCCTCAAGTCCTTCAGCCTTTCCTCATAAGACCTTCCCTCTTTAGCATGCAACATCCTAGTAAATCTCTTCTGCACCTTTTCCAATGCTTCCACATCCTTCTGCTAATGCGGTGACCAGAACTGGATGCAATACTTCAAGGACGGCACCAGAATTTTGTACAACTGCAACATGACCTCATGGCTCCAAAATGCAATCCCTCCACTAATAAAAGCTAAACACACCGTATGTCTTCTTAACAACCCTATCAACCTGGATTGCAAATTTCAGGGATCTCTGTACATGGACACCAAAATCTCTCTGCTCATTCACACTACCAAGAATCTTACCATTCAACCAGTACTCTGATTTCCTGTTACTCTTTCCAAAGTGAATCACCTCACACTTTGCTGCATTAAACTCCATTTGCCACCTCTCAGCCCAGCTCTGCAGCTTTTCTATGTCCCTCTGTAACCTGCAGCATCCTTTGGCACTGTCCACAACTCCACAAGCCTGAGTGTCATCTGCATATTTACAAACCCATCCTTCTACATCCTCATCCAGATCATTTATAAAAATGACAAACAGCAGTGGACCCAAAACAGATCTTTGTAGTACACCACTAGTAACTGAACTCCACGATGAACATTTCTCATCAACCACCACCCTCTGTCTTCTTACAGCTAGTCAATATATGATCCAAACTGCTAAGTCACCCTCAATCCCATGCCTCCATAGTTTCTGCAATAGCCTACCATGGGGAACCTTATCAAATGCTTTACTGAAATCCATATACACCACATCAGCTGCTTTACCCTCATCCACCTGTTTGGTCACCTTCTCAAATAACTCAATAGGGTTTGTGAAGCACGACCTACCCTTCATAAAACCATGTTGACTATCCCAATCAAATTATTCTTTCTAGATAATGATAAATCCTATCTGTTATAATCCTTTCCAACACTTTACCCACAACTGAAGTAAAGCTTACTGGTCTATAATTATCAGAGTTGTCTCTACTCCCCTTCTTGAACAAGGGGACAACATTTGCTATCCTCCAGTCTTCTAGCACTATTCTTGTAGACAACGACGACATAAAGATCAAAGCCAAAGGCTCTGCAATCTGCTTCCTAGTTTCCCAGAGAATCCTCGGATAAATCCCATCCAGCCCAGGGCTTAACTGTTTTTTAGTAAACCATGATTCCCTCGTTCAACCACTTCCTTCCTGCCTGACAGGTACATACTTAACAAGGACACGCAGTAGTTGTTCCTTGAACAAACTCCACCTTTCAATTGTGTCCATCCCCTGCAATTTCCTTCACCATCCTATGCATCCTAAATCTTGCCTTATTGCATCATAATTGCCTTTCTCCCAGCTATAACTCTTGCCCTGCAGTATATACCTAGTCCTTATCATTGCTAAAGTAAATGAAACCAAATCGTGGTCACTATCACCAAAGTGCTCACCTACTTCCAAATCTAACACCTGACCGGGTTCATTACCCAGTACCAAATCTAATGTGGCCTTGCCCCTTATTGGCCTGTTGACATACTGTGTCAGGAAACTCTCCTGCACACATTGGACAAAAACTGACCCACCTAAAGTTTTTCCAGTCAATATTTGGAAAGTTAACGTCCCCCATAGCAACTACCCTGTTACTTTCACTCCAATCCAGAATCATCTTCGCTATCCTTTCCCCTACATCTCTGGAACTTTTTGGAGGTCTTTAGAAAAATCACAACAGTGTGACCTCTCCTTTCCTGTTTCCAACCTCAGCCCATATTACCTCAGTAGACGAGTGTTCATCAAATGTCCTTTCTGCCACCGTAATACTGTCCTTGAGTAACAATGCCACATCTCCCCCTCTTATACCACCTTCCCTGTTCTTACGGAAACATCTAAACCCTTGCAAGAACTGCCCTTGTACTTGCTGTATGCATGTCTCCAAAATGGCCACAGCATTGAAGTCGCAGGAACCCACCTTATTCCAATGCTCCTGGCATTGAAATAGACACACTTCAAACCAGCTTTCCAGCTGCTGGTACACTCTTGTGACTTTGGAACCTTATTTATGATCTCACAACTCTCAACCTCCTGTACACTGGAGCAGAGAATTCAGATTCCCATCTCTGGCATGAGTAAGAAACCTGAGATAACAACGCTGTTTGTTCTAGCTCTAAGCTTCTACCCTAGCTCCTTGAATTTCTGCCTTACATCTCCATCCCTTTTCCTACCTATGTCATTGGTGCCTATGTAGACCACAAGTTGGAGCTACTCCCCCTCCCCTTTAAGGATCCCGAAAACATGATCTGAGACATCACAGACCCTGGCAACTGGGAGGCAACACACCAACCATGAGTCTCTATTGTTCCCACAGAACGTCCTATCTGTCCACCTAACTATGGAGTCCCCAATGACTAATGCTTTGCTCCTTTGCCCCTTCCCTTCTGAGCAACAGGGACAGTCTCTGTGCCACAACCTGTCCACCATGGCTTACCCCGGCAAGTCCCCCCCCCCCGGCAACAGTATCCAAAATGGTATACTTGTTCTTGAGGGGAACAGCCACAGGGGATCTCTGCACTGTCTGCCTGTTCCCTTTCTGTCCCCTGACTGTACTCCAGCTACCTTTTTCCTGTACTGGAGGTGTGACTACCTCCCTGTAACTCCTCACAATTCCCCCCTCAGCCTCTTGAATGATTCAAAGTTAATCCAGCTTCAGCTGCAGTCCCCTGACGCTGTTTCTGAGGAGCTGGAGTTGGGTCCACTTCCCGCACATGAAGTTAGTGGAGACCCTTACCTCCTCCAAAGCAGAGTTAGCATATCTGGTCTCGTGACCTTCTTTAGTCATGTGATTTTGAAAATCTTGTTCGCTAATGCAGTACTCGATTATAGTCAAAGTCAAAGAGCCATAGCATAGAAACAGGTCCGTCAGCCCACGAGGCCTATGCTGACCAATAAACACCTATCTAACCTAATCCCATTTACCTGCACTTGATTCTTAGTATATTAGGCCCTAGCATTTTGAGTACTCATCCAGATGCATCTTAAATGGGAGAGCATCTGTGTCCACCACCATCTCAGGCAGCACATTTCATATGTTTACCACACTCTGGGTGAAAAAAAGCTTGAAGAATAGCACTGCATCTTTTGACTAAGCAATTTGCAAATTTTCGGATGTAACATTAAGTTCAAGAATTTCACATCATAATCATTGCCCCCTTTTATTTTTCTCTGAGTAATAATGCTCCTCATCTATTTGCACCTCCTCCACGTTTGAAGAATTACTTTCATAATACTATGTTGGCTGTGAAGAAATTTGAGACCTGAGGACATGGAAGTTCTTTCATTATTAATAGTTATATAAATGTGACTCTATTCTGTAGATGCCATTAAGGCAGCCTGTGTCTCATGTTTTCTGCAGAATAATACACCTATGAATAAACAAAATGCCATCAGCTATATTTATATGCAGTGAAGAATCTGCCCATGATTACTGGATTATCCGTTGTGTTTGGGCATAAAGGGCAAGAATTTACTTCTTGGGCACATCCCAAAATTTGCATCCAAAGCTGCACCCAGTTTGACAGGAAATCTGTTTCAGGTGGCAATTTGTAAAAATGATTTATTTATTTCTGTTTTGCTCCTCTTTCTTCTGTGTAATGCTCAGATTCCCTCACCCTGCCAAACTAGTTTGACTTCTACCTAGCAGGACTTGCAAACCTCCCAGCCAGGATATTGGTCCAAGTCCTACTGAGCTACAACCCATCCAACATTTCCAGATGCCAGCTACACCTCCTCCATCTCCCAAACTGATTCCAGTGCCACAGAAATCTAAAACCTTCCATCCTACACTATCTTTCCACTCACAAACCCGTTTACACTGTATATCAACTTCAAAACTCATGAGCATCTACAATGGAACTAATGTGGAGATTTTTACCCATCAAGTTTTGGTTTTTAGATCCCTTCCTGATATCCAAACTTAGGATCTCATCCCGTTTTCTAAGTATGTCATTGGTATGATGTTACACCACAACCTTTGACGGTTTTATCTACACCAGTCAGCATGTGCTGCTGCCCACAGTGACATGAACAACACCAGATTAGCAACACACCACCCTGGATTTACATGTCCAGTTGTAGACATATCCGTCTTTTACACTAATTATTTAAACTCCTGCCACATTTGCTTCCTTCCCTTTCCCTTCATCTCTTTTTGTCCCCTGGCACCACCAGTCCAACTTCCTGCACCTTTTAATAAGCCCTGCCCAGGAGAGCCATCCATTGCGTTTTGGCTTTTGTTTGCTTCCATTTCCAAAAGGAACCATTACATGCAGTATCTATCTGTCTGGCAGTTGCAAGTTCTCTGTGCCTGCCAACCTTTTTGCTGTAGGGTGGCATCATCTAGGAATGTGCTATCTCAGCCTCACAGAAGCATCACCATGACACCAGCCACCTCTGAAGCTCTGAGCTGCACCAATTGATAACATTTCCTGCACAGATGGTTGCCAAGAAAAAAGAAATGTGCTGGAATTGCCACATTGAACAAGATATGAATGCTAAATGATTGAGGTTCCCTGTTGCATCTCTGTTACATAAACTAGCTAAACCTAACAGGAATAAACTGAAGACTGATTAATGACTTATAAAGAAACACACACCAGCTACTCACCAATCAGCACAATTCCTTGTGCTCATTTTTGCTTCAGGTTTATTTAACCTTGCACTTTCTCCAGATTCTGTTTGCTTTGTAGCTCTGTCATTGAAACCTTTCAGGTTCGTTTCCTCTGAGTTCTCCAATTCTTGTCATTACAGCTAATGTCTATTTTTAAACATGATGTGGAGGTGCTGTGTTGGACTGGGGTGAACAAGTTAAAAATCACACAACACCAGGTTATAGTCTAATAGGTTTATTTAGAAGTACTAGCTTTTAGAGCGTTGCTCCTTTGTCAGGTAGCTGTGGAGCAAGATCATAAGCAGAATTTATAGCAAAACATCTCAATGTCATGCAAATGAAACAATATATTGAATAAACTTAGATTGCTGTTAAGTGTTTCATCTTTTAGATTAGGTTGCAAGTTTCATTAATATGTAAATATGTTCATTAATATGTAAATCCTATTGGTTCCATTGGTCTTGCGGCAAACACAGAAGAATTCATCAGACAAATGAGACTCCAGGAATTCTTCCAAGATGTTAGCAGTGATCTCAATGAGCCAACCGATGAACCGGAACAGTCATCAGAGAGATTCATGGTGGAGCAACCAAAGACAGAATGGATTTGGACCCCTCTGGAAGGCAGCTGCCCTGGGTTTGATATGTATGCTCAAACCATTAGGAAATGTGTTAATGCCAGAATCATCAGCCGCTGCCAAAAGTAGAGCAAAACATCACCCAATCAACGCAATGCTGTCCATGCCCTCAAAACCAATCGCAACATTATCATCAAACCAGCAGATAAAGAAGGCGCCATCGACGTTCAGACTACTACAAGGAAGTGTACTGACAACTGAACAACCAGGAACACTACCGGAGACTATTGACCAATCTGACCAAAGAACACATCCATGAACTAAACAGACCGAGCAAAACTTTGATCCAGTCCTACAAAGTTCTCTGTGCATTCTGATCCCACATACGTCTCGCCTAGGGAACTTCTACTGCCTTCTGAAGATGTACAAAGCCAACATATCTGATCGTCCCATTGTGTCAGGCAACAGAACCCTGTGTGAGAACCTCTTTGGCAATGTCGAGGTCATCTTGAAACCCATTGTATAGGGGATCCCCAGCTAATGTTACGACACTACAAGTTTCTTATGGAGACTCAGCACACACGGACTAGTTGAACCGCGAACATTCCTCATCATAATGGGCATTTCAGCCCTCTACACCAGCACCTGAAGATGAATTTCTGTCAGCTAACTTTAAAATTTTCCATTGTCAATTCAGATAATTCTCCAGGCCTCAGGTCAATCCCTGTCCCAGAGTTCTAATTTTCTTTCTGTAAGACCATACCAAAATTCCACCTCTATCCATTTGTATGGATTCTGATCATTGTCAGGTGAAAAAACAAAATGTGTTCTGCGTTAGGATTTTCAAAGATGGTCAGTCTTTGGTGGCTAGAATGTGTAAGGACAATCTGGAGTGCATTGGAATACTTGAGTCTAGAGGCAGCAAAACCATGGAAGACATTTTTTCAAGAGGATGAAGTTGAAGGAGAGTTTAAATTTGGAAGGTTATACAGGTGGATTTTATAATGTTAGAAATTGTGCGAATACTTGGTCAGAAGCTCATTTAGATGTAATACATGATGCAAAGATTACACACGTCTAGTTCAGATCAGATATTTGCCAGGGAGAAGGATCTGTGGTTGGGAGTAAACATTTGTTCTTATGTAGTATTGGCGGACAGACAAGGAGGTTGATGGAGTTGAAGTCTGCATCTCATGGACTTAAATCAGTGGAGATGAATCCCATATGGGAGCAAATAGGGTGAGAGAAAAATTGATTTCACATGGTCTGTGACATTCAGGTGAAGCTGAGTTTTCACTGATTTCCAAACAGAGGGGTCTGCTTAAAATTAACCACAATAGTTAGCGTTCTTCTGGTGTATAAGTTTGTCTTGCATTCAAAACAATTTGACTATTCTTTAGTGAGGTGATGATTTTGGATTCAGCTTACATTTACTTAAGTGTTGTATAAGTGTAGTGTTAATACATTCAGACCCATTGATCTGATTGTCTTGTGAATGGGGGAATGCTTCACAGGTGGTTTTCTCAGAAATGGAGAGAATGAAAGTCTGCAAAACTTTCAGTACATTTTATTGATATATTTTTCCTTCTAAATACTCAAATTTCAGCTTCTCCAGTAGAACATAAACACATACAATTTAGGAACAGAGTGAGTCACTTGGCCCATCTTCCCTGCTCTCCGCCATTCAATAAGATTATGTCTGACCTGATTATTCCACATTCTGGGTGGCACGGTGGCACAGTGGTTAGCCTTACAGTGCCAGAGACCCGGGTTCAATTCCCGCCTCGGGCAACTGTCTGTGTGGAGTTTGCACATTCTCCCTGTGTCTGTGTGGGTTTCCTCCAGGTACTCCTCCCACAGTCCAAAAATGTGCAGGATAGGTGAATTGGCCATGCTAAATTGCTCATAGTGTTAGGTGAAGGGGTAAATATAGGGAAATGGGTCTGGGTGGGTTTACTCTGGTGCTCTGGTTTCCTCCCAAGTCCAAAGATGTGCAGGTAAGGTGGAATTACCATGCTCAATTGCTCGTAGTGTCCAGGAATATACAAGCTATATTAGCCATAATAAATGCAGGATTACAGGGATAGGAAAGGGGCTGGGTGGGATGCTGTTTGGAGGGTTGATGTGGACTTGATGAGCCAAATAGCCTACTTCCACGTTGTTGGGATTCTATGATTTAAATTTGAAATGGACAGCTCATTATTTTTGAACAGTGATCGTTCGTTCTCAATTCCTACAGAATATCCCCTCCAACTTCACCCTGTCAGGACTCATCAGGATTTTAGATGTTTAGGGCATTATCTCTCAATTGTGATGGTTTTGGCATGTTACAGGAAATTTATAACTGATATTGATGATTGAAAGGGATCTGTCAAGTGAACAAAACCTGCTTAGAAACTGATTAACACTATTCTGGTATATTGGCATCAAACCACACTGAAGGTGTATAATGTTAAGTCAAACAGATATTTCCTGTAATGCCAGGGAAAAGATTAGGCTTGGTCATTTTTCAGAACACTAAATAAATAATTTAAAATGTAGCTCAGGAGACTAGAGATGGATCCTATGATTTAATACTGCCATTGAAGAGTACTGAAAGACCTTGGAAAATTAGACTTTTATATAAATCTTCTTAGCCTGATTGGATTTAAAGTCAGTCTTGCAAAAATTTATGTATTTGGCTCCCTGCCGGTTTCCTCACAGGTTCAGGTTTCTAAGATGGAGCATTGTCATTTTAATTGAATTTGATATGAGAGTGAAATTATCCAGTTTTGTGAAGATCTCAGAGTTTCCGTCTACTTTCATCACTGTTCAACCCATCTCAATGCATTATAATGCATTTTAATAAAGAAAAGCAAAACGTTTTCTGTCACAGCTTTTATGAATGAAAATTAATTTTAAATGAATAAATAAGTTTACATTCTGTTATGGACCAGGCCAGACCTCCTCAAAACATTTCAGGAAGGCAGCCCAGGTCGTAACTTTTCCAATTGTTTTAAACAGGTGAAGAGTGATCATTCCGGAAGTGATGCAGCTGGCCCAACCACTCAGTTTTAAACAAAACAGAGTTTATTTATACATGAGCAAAACAGAACAGAATATAGAATAACATAACTTAATGAAAAGACCTTGGAGTGCAAGTTCATAGTTCCTTGAAAGTGGAGTCTCAGGTAGATAGGATATTGAAGAAGGCATTCAGTATGCTTTATTTGTCAGAGCTATGAGTAAAGGAGTCAGCAGATCATGTTGAGACGGTATAGGACATTGGTTTGGTAAAAGCAAGGACTGCAGATGCTGGAAACCAGAGTCTAGATTAGAGTAGTGCTGGAAAAGCACAGCAGGTCAGGCAGCATCCAAGGAGCAGAAAAATGTCAATTTTCCTGCTCCTCGGATGCTGCCTGACCTGCTGTGCTTTTCCAGCACCACTCTAATCAGAACATTGGTTTAGCCTCTTTTGGAATATTGTGTGCAGTACTGGTCTCTCTCCTACAGGAAGGATGTTGTGAAACTTGAAAGGGTTCAGAAAATATTTACAAGGATCTTGCTAGGATTGAAGGATTTGAGCTACAAGGAGAGGCTGAATAGGCTGAGGCTGTCTTCCCTGGAGCATTGGAGGCTGTGGGTGACCTTATAGAGATTTATAAAGTCATGACGGGCATGGATAGAGTAAATAGACAAGGTTGTTTCCCTGGATTCGGGAAGACCAGAATTAAAGGGCATAGATTCAGGGTGAGAGAGGAAAGATTTAAAAGGGATTTATTGGGTAACATTTTCATGCAAAGGATGGTGCGTGTATGGAATGAGCTGCTAGAGGAAGTGGTGGACACTGGTACAATTACAACATTTAAAAGGCAACTGGATGGGTACATGAATAAGAAAGGTTCAGAGAGATTTTGGCCAAGTGCTGGCAAATGGGACTCAATTAATTTAGGATGGTCAAGTTGGACTGAATGGTTTGTTACCATGCTGGACATCTCTACGACTTAATGACTGTATCTGAAAACCCAATCAGCTCTATCGCAACTGAATGATGTTGTTCCAAATTCTTGCAACATCCCCAAGAACATCCCCCTGGCAAAAAAGGTAAAATCAAACACAGGTTCTTACAGGAGAGATGTCAGAGAGAGAGGATCATCATGGAGCTTTTTCTTTAACCAGCAGTTTGCTCAACCAAACCAAACCAAACCCTGAACTGGGATAACTTGCAACTCCCCTGTCATTGTACAAGTGTTTTAAAAAAAAACACGTAAAATCTTTGTCAAGTAGATTCTTGCAGACATATCAGAACCTCTGCCTTTTTAGATTAGATTAGATTAGATTACTTACTTCGGCCCAACAAGTCCACACCGACCTGCCGAAGCGCATTTACCCCTTTACCTAACACTATGGGCAATTGAGCATGGCCAATTCACCTGACCTGCACATCTTTGGACTGTGGGAGGAAACCGGAGCACCCGGAGGAAACCCACGCAGACACGGGGAGAATGTGCAAACTCCACACAGTCAGTTCGCCTGAGTCGGGAATTGAACCCAGGTCTCTGGTGCTGTGAGGCAGCAGTGCTAACCACTGTGCCTTTTGACCCCTCCGTAAAAAAAAGGACAAAATAACCTTGTTAAAGGAGCAGCATTGTCATAATCCTTAAACCTATTATGGATCAGATCATATCCCCAGAGTATATTATGGAGATAGCTTAGACCCTAACCTTTACATCATTTTTAAACAGGCAAGTGTAAGGTGATGTGTTTTGGATATGATTTGATTGGTCCACCACCAAGTTAAAATACAACGCAGTTAAAATACGACAAAAAGAAGATTTGGCATACTTGGTGTTTGATAAGGTTCCCCATGGTAAACTAATAGAGAAAGTGAAGTCACATGGTGTGCAGGGTGTTCGAACTAGGTGGATAAAGAACTGGTTGAGCAACAGGAGACGTAGAGTAGTGGTTGAAGGGAGCTTCTCGACATGGAGAAAGGTGACCAGTGGTGTTCCACAGGGATCAATGCTGGGGCCGCTGTTTTTTGTGATATCTGTAAATGATCTGGAAGAGGGCATTGTTGGTCTAATCAGTAAGTTTACAGATGACATGAAGATTGGTGGAGTAGCAGAAAGCATAGGGAACTGTCAAAGAATACAGGAGAATATAGATAGACTGGAGAGTTGGGTGGAGAAGTGGCAGATGGAGTTCAATCCAGGCAAATGTGAGGTGATGCATTTTGGGAAGTCTAATTCTAGAGTGAACTATACTGTAAACGGAAGAGCCTTAGGAAAAGTTGATGAGCAGAGAGATCTAGGAGTTCAGGTCCATTGTACTTTGAAGGTGGCTGCACAGGTGGATGGAGTGATCAAGAAGGCATATGGTATGCTTGCCTTCATCAAACAGGGTATTGAATATAAGAGCTGGCAGGTCATGCTAAACTTGGTTTGGCTGCATTTAGAATACTGTGTGCAGTTCTGGTTGTCACATTACCAAAAGGATGTGGATGCTTTGGAGAGGATGCAGAGCATGTTTACCAGGATGTTGCTTGGTATGGAGGGGCTAGCTATGAAGAGAGTTTGAGTAGGTTATGGTTGTTTTCATTAGAAAAAAGGAGATTGAGGGGACACCTGATTGAGGTTTACAAATTCACGAAGGGTATAGACAGGGTGGATAGAGATAAGCTTTTTCCCAGGCTGAGGGATTCAGTAACAGGAGGTCATGCATTCAAGGTGAGAGGTGAAAAGTTTAAGGGGGATACACACAGAAAATACTTTACACAGTGGGTGATAGGTGCCTGGAATGCATTACCAGCAGAGGTAATAGAGGCAGGCACGGTAAATTCATTTAAGGTGCATCTGGACAGATGCATGAGAGATGGGGAGCAGAGGGATACAGATTCTTTGGAATTGGGTGATAGGTTTAGACAGTGGATTTGGATCGTCTTAGGCTTGGAGGGCCAAAGGGCCTGTTTCTGGGCTGTAAATTTTCTTTGTTCACAATGTTACTCTATTGGAATACTTAACAAGATAAAATATTATTTAACCACTAATCATCAACTGTTCCAATATAGGCATCATCCCGCAAACACACCCTTAACAAAGACAATTCAAGAACACAATTATTATTCTCAAATGTTGTTTCTCTCCAGTCTAGTCAAAAGAAACACTAAAAGAAACAATTTGACCTTTTTGACATTTTAAAAGGAAACCTCTCTGTCTAAGACTTCACTTAAGTAGCAGAAAACTCCAGCTTACAGCTCCAACAGCCAGCAAAAGCACCAACTAACTGAAAGGAAACCAAAATCCTTTGGGTCTCTGTGTGAGCCTGACCCAATTCACTCATGATTCATTTTCCTAAAAAAAAACATCCAGGGAGAATTCAAAGCCATTTACCAATTGTATGGCTGAAGGAGACATTTTGGCATCATTGTGACAACACCCCTCTGGAAGAAAAACAGGACAGACTGTGTCTCTTAAAGGCACTGTTCTGTCACAAAACATAAACACAGCTGTCTTAGCATTTGTAGATAACCTTATCACATGTACTAAAAAATACTTTAGTTTAAAGTCTGCATTTTTTTGGTAAAAAATAATGATATGTGTTCATTCAAAATGTCCTCAGATTAGGAAACTGTCCAATTAATTCCATTAATTTTTCAGCAAAATCTTCTCAGGAGCTCAATTACGATGAAGTACCTTTTTAATGTAGTATGGAAGTGTATGTTATCATCCTTGGGATTTTACCTTGTGTAGTATTCTCTCTTCATTGTGATCATAGCCTTGATATTTGTACAGAACCAGGCGCATTTGGGTGAGGCTGAAAAATTCCTACACACCCAACAAAGCAAGAGACAGGAGTCCTCTCAAAAGTGTGATCTGATTGGCATTTTCTACTTATATTTCCTGCCTGTGGGTTGATCAAAATGACACCATCTGTGTGCGCATTCCTGCTTTTACGATGGCTTGTTGGCATTCAATTTTGAGCATTTTTTGGCAAGAGATGTCAAAGAGCAGTCTCAAGTTCTGTGTTCAGAACTACAATCGATCTTTATTTGAGCTCTTTACCACATATGCGGAAGAGGCCAGAAACCGTCCCAAATCTGGCCTTTACGTGGGCCACAGTCACCCTCTTAAATCCAGCTCTGATCAGAAGACAGGCCAATGACTCTTTGATTTTTCCCAGTGGGATGTAGCAAGTTTATACATTTTGCATTACAGCAATTATATGCAACTTAGTCATGGTTCTGTCCACTTTATTTTGTACATCCAATCTGTGAACTACCTGATAAATGATGGGCACCTATAATGGATAGCCCTAGGTTCCCCATGATCTCATGATGTTTATCAGAGATCATTATCATCAGGGACTTTGGATTTTGCATCCCATTAATTCACATTGTAAATTTAACAGTTCGATTCTCTTGTAGACATTTCCCAGTCTTGCTTATTTTTAAAGACTACTCAAATTCTGTTGTTCATTTTATTCATTGCTATCCTTCTCAATTTCTGTTACTCATATTTCCCACTATCTTAATCACAGGAGATACAAAATAAAGTTAGTTCTTACCAATTGTTATAAGATTCATAGTATTAGTTCTACTCTAAAGTTAGTTATATATAAATGTTTATGTTTACACCTACTGTTAGCATTCTTTCGCTTATGAGTTGTGAACAGTTTTGGTCCCATCTGACCTTGGAGGCTCAGTTAGCTCCTACCCCTCTATTTTGCAGCTGCATTAAAACTTATTCTAGTCACATACTGTCTTCTGAGATGAAATTTACTGCCCCTACTCTGCCTAACTCTTGTTACCTAAACACAGCGTCTTTATCCGTTTTAAGCCTAACTCATTCACTTTCATAGCTCAATGAACTTGTCTGATCTCTTAAACTATTATAAGACACAATCCCAACCATATAATTTGCCTCCATGATTGTGGGATCCTACTTTTCTTTATAATGCTACACATTTCAGGCTGTCTGTTCTCACACATCTCTTATCAAACTGTTTCCTATACTCATTGACTGCTGTTGTTTTTACAAAACTCCCTGCATATTAACTTGTAGGATTCTTTGTTTAAAGTAGTTGTTTAAAGTAGCCCTCCACTATCACCTGATGAAGGAGCGTTGCTCCGAAAGCTAATGTGCTTCCAATTAAACCTGTTGGACAAAAACCTGGTGTTGTGTGATTTTTAACTTTGTTTAAAGTATATCTTGTTACCTTGAGATAACTCCTTCTCAAAGCTAATGTTGTGCAAACTTAAGACCTCACTTTAATGCTGGCTCAGGCAAGCTGATTCTGTTACTGCAGTCCTATTTATGCCAATGGGCGGCCATATTGTGCCACCTCTGACCTGTGGCTGTCCCAGTAACATCTGCTGTCATTGGCTGGTGGGGCAGTTAATATTGACACCCGTGCTATTGAAGATGTTTAGGATAACCACTTTTATGGTACTCTGCACCAATTATTAGAAAAGTTTCTTTCTTGTTAATTAAAATGCTGAATGTATTTTCTATCATAAAATTGTATCATATAATTTAAAGAACCAAATCCTGACAATTCCACCTTCCTCCATAGATAGTTGAAATAGAATAAGGGTTTCTTTGTGAACCTATACAAAAGAACCATTTGTAATAATGTGAATAGAACAAATAACGTCAAAAACTGTCAATCAATTGCCTGTATCTCATGAATGCAAAATGTTGAACAAACATGTCACAATGCAGTAAACATGTCGATTTGTTACTAATCAATGAGTGCATTATTCATTGTGGGATTGAGTAAAAATAGATCTGCTGTTGCAGTTCAGTTTGCGCAATAAACAAGGAATGGACTTGTGTTTTGCTTTAGATAATATTTACAAAGTTGTGTTTTGCTGTTGTCCACATACTCACCAAATGTTATGTGACTGACACCTTTTTTCTCTGGAGGAATAGTTCTGGAAAACTTTTGTTACAAATAAAGTAGAATGCTGACTGAAAGGAAAAAGGGGAAAATGTAGTCTTCATTCATTTTGCAGTATTTTTGTTTAAATGTGTGACGACCCTGCTTTGAGTATTTAATCTTTGCTTAACTTTTGTATGCATTTTAGGATTACTTAAATTGTTTTTGCTTTGTCCAATAAATTACAGTCTTTTCATCTGTATGGATGAAAGACAAGGACAGAATGTTATTAATTTAGTATTTTGAAGCAAAATATTTTTCAGCTCAGTTCAAATTGGACAGCTAATCCAAGTCATCCCTCCCCTAGACACCCAACCGTGGAACTCTCTGTCACTTGCTGAAATAAATTATATTTCATTCACTATGGAAGTCTTAACGTAGCACATTAGTCTACTGCTGGGATGTGAAGCATAGTCAATAGCTCTTCATACGAATGCTGTCTTTGCCTACCTGTTTCCATGACATTACTGGATATATTTTTTTAAATATCCCATTCTGAAATTCAAAGCCAATAAGCGAAGTGAGAGAAAAAATCTCATAGAAGTGTTTAATTTCTTCTGACAATGATCAAATTAACAAGGATCACAGATACTTCAATAATGTATGCATTATGCATTATGGATTAGATTTTGACACTTCAGGCAACAAATAGGCAACTGTAAACCATCAGCCTGTTTTTATATCTTTTCAGTTTTGTTCTATTGATGTTTGTTCTTACCCTTCTGATCATAGTCAGGACAATTCCACCATTGGGTCCCCCTCCTATCCCAAGCTGCCACTTTAGGAAACTCCTCAAGGATCTTTTCTTATCCCTCCTAACTTTCATCAAGATGCTTATCAACTTGTTCTCTTGCTTTTTAAACATTTATATAAGTTGTTTTTTCTGACTTTTCTAATTTTGAAAATCATGCCATTTATAATATACTGTCAGTTGATAGCAGCGCTCTCAAATATATCACTTCACACTTTTCCTCATTGAACTCTACCTATTATCTTTCTGGTCATATTACCATTCCGTCATATCAGCCCATCTACGATGAAAACAGTCATCTATACATTTCTCACTTACAGATTCAATTATTTCAATGTTCTTCTGGCTAAACTTCTGCTTTACACCATAAATACATTTCAGCTAATCCAAACTCATATGTCTATATCATGCCGTGTGCAAAATCCTGATAATCCACCACTCCCTCCTCATTGGTTTCAAGTCTCTCAACATCTGAAATGTACAATTCTTCCCCTTGCAGTTAAATGTCTCAACGTCTTTGCTCTGCTTAACCTTTGCAATCTTCTCTAGCGCTAGAACACTCTCTTCTTTGGAATCTACTACATTTCCTCTATTTCCTTTTGATTCATAACCACCGCTTTAGAATGTTTTCACTAAATTCCTATAGTCTTATCCTTCTCCTCCTTACTCATGTTTCTCTGCACCTTTACATTGCATTGTCTCTCCAAAGTTAAAAATCACACAACACCAGATTATAGTACAACAGGTTTAATTGGAAGTACTAGCTTTCGGAGCACTGGTCCTTCATCAGGTGGTTGTCTCTCCATATTGCTTCTACCAAAATGTAATACCTCACACTATTTCATACCAAACTTCACCTGCTCAGCACTCCAATATTTCTTCATTTCATGTTATTAATCTTCCAGTTTTACTCCCAAAGAAACCATGCTCACTTTGTTACTTTTAATTTGTATATATATCTACACATGTTTCTGGCTAGCACTCTCTCAGTCAATAATTCCCCCCTCCTCTTGTTTTTTTCATTTTTTACTGAAATGTTTTACTAAAATTTGTCCAATCTTCTGACCTGCCGCAAAGAAGTAGCTTTATTTGTGATGTTCTCCCATTCCTTCCCTTGCTTTTAGCTTTACCTGTTACATTCTCTGTTGTCATGTCCTGTCTCTCCTCCCCCCACCTCAGTGGAACTGTCTGCATTTCAAGTCTGATAGGTAAATACACACCATAGTATTGCCTGTCTCACTTTCCAATCCGTTAATCTGAACTCTTGACATCTTTCTCCCCCAGCACCCAAAACCACACCCCACCCCACACACCCCTGCCTCCCAACTGTAACACAGAGAAAGTGAGGACTGCAGCTGCTGGAGATCAGAGACAAAAGGTTTGGTGCTGGAAAAGCACAGTCAGTCAGGCAGCATTCAAGGAACAGGAGAGTCGAGGTTTTGAGCATGAGCTCTTTATAAACTGTAACATAAATGATGACCCTCCACACTTCACTTCAGCTCTGATGAAGAGTCATCTAGACTCGAAACCTTAGCTTGCTTTCTCTCAGTGGATGCTGTCTGACCTGTTGTGATGTCCTGCACTTGGTGTGTTCAGTACAAATTCCAGTATCTGCAATAATTTGCTTCTACTTATTTTGGATTTGGTTCAGCTTCTGGTCAATGATAACTCCCAGAATAGTGATAGTGGAGGATTCCTTGTACCACAGAACACTCTGATCAGCATTGGCAGAACTACCTGTCTAACTGTTGTTTGACAACTACCTCTGTATTCGTCCACTTATCTGCAACTATCTATAAAGTACATTGCTGCATGGTCCCAGACTCAAGATTATACTCCTTTTAGGAGTAGTTTCCAGCATCTGCAGTCCTTGTTTTTACCTCCTTTTCGTAGTTGTCTTCCCCACTGATGGCATAATGATCCAATAATACTGCAAGCTGTCTTTATCATATCTGGAGCCTCATGGATGTCATAGCCAATTGCATCATTGTCTGCTAATCATAAGGTGAGAAGCAGAAAAAATAAAAATAAAGAAAATATTCAACCAGCACACAGTGACAGAAAAAAAATGGGGAGGATATGTGCGGGATTAAAAGAGAGCAAAAGGAGACAGATGTAATGTCACCTCATTATACTTGAGAAATTATGCTTTGGTCTTTGAGAGGATGATGAATGAATGGCAGTGCAGGTGTGTGAAAATTTTCTTGACCCTATGAAGTATAAAGCTAAGAGCCCTGTCTGTCATGATCAGGAGTAATAGAACACCCAATTGATCTGGGAATGCACTGCGTTCATCCACACTAGTAGCTGTGTGGATGGCACAACAAACACAAGAGCCCTGTTCCAGTACAGTAGAAAACACCAGCGACAATTTGTTACCAGCTACAATGAACTCTTCCTGAACCTTCGAGGTTGAGTGACATGTCAGGACCTCAAATCACAGCGTGAGCAACATCTACCTATCACAGAAATTAATTAGCTGCAACGGGAATAAGTTGTAATAATGTCATAAATCTAGCAATTTTGCAATTGCCTTTAACTTTAATGAGCAACTTTGAGGCAAGAGTAGACATTTATCAACTTAGCATTTGCTAATGATCAACAACAAAACAAAGGCAATGTATCTCACCATTTGGTGAGAGTCAAGATTCACTGATAGTTCTTGTATTCTAAGTTCTTGAATAATAAACACAATATTAGATCAAAATATTGTTTATTTGCACAATGCAAAGAGTGTGACTTCCCAGCTATTTTAGGCCCAATGTACGAAATAATTATGAGTACCACTTAATCACTTCATGATATTGCAAAAAGTGTAAAGTAATGGATACATTACTGATTTATACAGTTTACTATTCATTCATTCTTCTTTATGTAATAAAATCACTGGTTCATAATCTGAATCTTTAGATTCTATTTCATGGAGCCTCTGGGAGTGAGAATATGATTGACAGGAGAACTTAAATAAATGGAAAGTGAAATTTCAGTTGATTTGGTCTGAGTTTTTAAAATGAAGTCAATGGTTTTTTCAGTGGTGGAACGGATACCATGCCACCTAATGATGTCATCCTATTTTCTATGTATTTGCACACTATAAATACTCATTAAAGAGAATTTTATTTTCAAATTAAATCCTAACTTCAAGATTAAAGGAAATTGGTGCCGCTAGTTTTGCGATATCTTAAAATGGCATATACTCGGAAAGATTGTTAAAACTTTTGATCTGAGATATTGTCTTTGTCAGCAGAAAAGGCTAGCTGTTCCAGTAGTGGTAATGCTGAGGAGAGAGGTGTGGGGTGTGGTTAGGACATCAATAGCACAACTGTTAGACTGGTGAGAGGGTGGTCAAGGTCGGGACCAGAAACTGGTCGACAGTAAAGTTGTAGGAGATTTCCAAATGGAGCCAAACTCAGACATTTAAGGCAAGGTCCATTGTTTGAGTTGTGACTTTGTGAAGAGAAGTAGATTTATTACATACTGCCGGTCATCAGTCAAAGATAAGTGACCAAGCTTGATGGAGAGCAGGCTCAGTTCAGGTGGATCAAGGAGGAAGGATTCTGAGGGCCAATCAAATGAAAGTCAAAGAAGATGGAGAGACACTCCAGATTCACAGAATGGTGAATTACAGCTCAATGATGAGAGAGGTAGGAATGACCAAGGCTGTGGAATGAATAGTAAGGGTCACCAAATGTGGGATCATTTGGATAATCAAGAATAGCTGAAAGAAGGCAATATCTAGAAGATCCAATTCATTGATGGCAAGGATAGAATATGAGTGAATAATTTAATATATTGTGTATGATTATAGGTTGAATAAGTCAGGAGTGAAATTTTAATCAAAATAATGGATAATGCCAGGATGTGTGATTAATGAAGTAAATAATGTTCTCATGTTATAAGTAATAAAGCAAAGTAAAATTCTGATATGAACATGAATCTAAAAGACTCAAGCTGAGTTCAATGACTTATGGGTACTTGTAAAGAAAGCAAACTAGTCATTTTTGGTATTAGCCATTACTTGTTTTTTTCCCAGCCACCAATTTCTGGGTTAATGCCTTGCACTCAATATAGGCAGTTAATGAACAGAACATAAACTTGACATGTTGTAAGCATATTATTGATTGTAATCTTTTAACATCTTTGCAAAGATGAACTATTGATACATTTTCTTTTCTTATTGCTTGGATTTCTTCTAATTTAGTTATTTGTAAAAACAATATTGCAGTTAATAGTACAAAACCAATGTCCATACTTGGCAAATTAAGTAATAGCCAACTTTAAAGTTTCTGTGATCAATTACAACAGCATTCTTGCAGTACCTGTAAATATTAATGTAGAGTTGCTTTGGTTGCCATAGAATACTGAAAGTTTATTGACATTTTTAAACTTTGATGAGGTTAAATTTATATTTAAGATAAGGTACAGTCAACACCAGTTCTACATCAATTGTGCTCACCTGTGCAATATTATATGATATTAATTGCATGATTCTTATTACTGTTGCACATTCAATACATTCATTTTTACAAAATAAAAACATGCACAATTTATTGTGCCTCTAGCAGTAAGCTTTAATATGGTATGAGAAATTATTTCCTCATAAAATTCTTTCATTGCATTCTAATGAAATACAATTAGCTATGAAATTAACATGTTTATTTTATGACATTAATTTTGAAATCATTCTCTGATATTCTGTAACTATTTGTTAATCAGATGCCAAAAACCCTTGCAAGTCACTCATTGACAGATTTGTCAAAGATTCTGCAATAATGTTAAAGAAAGAGCAGAATGAACGATATAGTTGATAAGTGGGTGGTATCATTGGGAAGGAGACAATTACTTCTCATGACATTTAAGTAGAACTGATGACTATGAAGTAATACATGGGGCCAACCATTACTCCCTAAAGAATCTCTGCATAAATGGTGATAAAATCAAGCATGTTGGGTTTGACACTTCAAAAGTAAATCATTTGGTGTCCTCAGGGGGTTTGAATAATTTGCTTCATGTGTATTTTGGCATCTGTGTTTGAGTGAGCATTTATTGCCCATCCCTACTTCTGAAACAGAAGGCCTGGATTCAAATTCTACCTGCTCCAGAGATGTGCAAAAACAACTTCAAACAGATTGGTTAGAAAATATATCCACAGTGGAGAATGTGGTGGTAATTTACCTTCCCTGCGATAGTTTGTGTGATGCAGGTATACCAAGAGTGCTGTTAAGGAAGGTTATCAGGGTTTTTATCCAGCGACAGGAAAGGTACAGCAATATAGTTCCCAGGAGATAGTCTGTGCCTTGGAGGGGATCTTGCAGGTGGTAATTTCCCCATGCATCTACTGCTTTGTCCATCTCGGTGGTAGAGGTCACAGATTGTGGAAGTGCTGTTTGTGGAATCTTTGAGAGTTACTGCAGTGCAGATGGTATTGCCTGCTGTCACAGTATGTTCATGTGGAAGGGAATAAGTATGGAAGGTAGTGAGACTGCTTTGTCCTCGTTGATGTCAAGCTTCTGAGTGTTGTTGGAGTTTCACTCATCCAAACAAGTGAGGAGTATCAGACTCCTGACTTGTGCCTTGTAGATAGTGGACAGGCTTTGGGGAGTCAAGTAACTCACCATCAAATGCTGAGCCTTTGATGCCAGTGTATTTATAGAGCGGGTTCACTCCAGTTTCTGGAAGAGAAAGTGAGGGCTGCAGATGCTGGAGATCAGAGCTGAAAATGTGTTGCTGGAAAAGCGCAGCAGGTCAGGCAGCATCCAAGGAACAGGAGAATCGACGTTTTGGGCATAAGCCGAAGAAGGGCTTATGCCCGAAATGGCGATTCTCCTGTTCCTTGGATGCTGCCTGACCTGCTGCGCTTTTCCAGCAACACATTTCCACTCCAGTTTCTGGACATGGTAACCATAGGATGTTGATAATGGGGATTACAGGAATGCCCATGGAATTTAATGTCATGATGCAATAGTTAGATTCTCTCTTGTTGAGATACCTGCTACTGCTTTGGTGTGTATATTGTTTGTCAATAATGAGGCCAAATCTGGATATTGTCCAGGTCCTGCTGCACATGCACATTAGTCTCTGAAGTGTTGTGAATGGTGCTTAATGTTATGCAATCATCAGCCAACATCCTTGTTGTTGACCTTCTGGAAGGAAGATCGTTGGTGAAGCAGCAGAAGATGGTTGGGCTTAGGATACTACCCTGTGACTATTCATCACTGATGTCTTGGAAAAAAGATGTTTGACCTGTAACAACGGGAGAAAGTGAGGTCTGCAGATGCTGGAGATCAGAGCTGAAAATGTGTTGCTGGAAAAGCGCAGCAGGTCAGGCAGCATCCAGGGAACAGGAGAATCAACGTTTCGGGCATAAGCCTGAAGAAGGGCTTATGCCCGAAACGTCGATTCTCCTGTTCCCTGGATGCTGCCTGACCTGCTGATCTGTAACAACCCCAACCATCTTCCTTTGTTACAGTAGAGATATTCCTCCAATTCCCATTAATTCCAGTTTTGTTTGTATTTCTTCATGTCATACTTGGTTAATTGCAGCATTATTGTCCCTCGTGCCTCAATTAGTCATAGAGTCATAGAGATGTACAGCATGGAAACAGAACCTTCAGTCCAACCCATCCATGCCAACCAGATATCCCAACCCAATCCAGTCCCACTTGCCAGCACATGGCCTATATCCCTCAAAACCCTTCCTATTTATATACCCATCCAAATGCCTTTTAAATGTTGCAATTGTACCAGCCTCCACCACATCCTCTGGCAGCTCATTCCATACACGTACTACCCTCTGCTTGAAAAAGCTGCCTCTTAGGTCCCTTTTATATCTTTCCCCTCTCACCCTAAACCTATGCCCTCTACTTCTGGAATCCTCCGCCTCAGGGAAAAAAAAATGTCTATATATCCTATCCATGCCCCTCATAATTTTGGAAATCTGTGGAAGGTCACCCCTCAGCGTCCGACGCTCCAGGGAAAACAGCCTCAGCCTGTTCAGCCTCTCCCTATAACTCAAATCTTCCAACCCTTGCAACATTCTTGGAAATCTTTTCTGAACCCTTTCAAGTTTCACAACATCTTTCTGATAGGAAGGAGACCAGAATTGCATGTAATATTCCAACAGTGGCCTAACCAATGTTCTGTACAGCTGCAACATGACATCTCAATGCCTGTACTCAATACTCTGGCCAATAAAGGAAAGCATAGCAAATGCCTTCTTCACTATCATATCTACCCGCGACTCCACTTTCAAGGAGCTATGAACCTGCACACCAAGGTGTCTTTATTCAGCAACACTCTCATTAAGTGTATAAGTCCTGCTAAGATTTGCTTTCCCAAAATGCAGCATCTCGCATTTATCTGAATTAAACTCCATCTGACTCTTCTTGGCCATTGGCCCATCTGATCAAGATGCTGTTGTAATCTGAGGTAACCTTCATCGCTGTCCATTACACCTCCAATTTTGGTATCATCTGCAAACTTACTAACTGTACCTCTTATGCTTGCATCCAAATCATTTATGTAAATGACAAAAAGTAGAGGGTCCAGCACCAATCCTTGTGGCACTCCACTGCTCACAAGCCTCCAGTCTGAAAAACAACCCTCCACTACCACCCTCTGTCTTCTACCTTTGAGCTAGTTCTGTATCCAAATGGGTAGTTCTCTCTGTATTCCATGAGATCTAACCTTGCTAACCAGTCTCCCATGGGGAACCTTGTCGAACGCCTTACTGAAGTCCATATAGATCACATCTACCCTCATTAATCCTCTTTGTTACTCAATCAAGTTTGTGAGACATGATTTCCCACGCACAAAGCCATGTTGACTGTCCCTAATCAGTCCTTGCCTTTCCAAATACATGTACATCCTGTCCCTCAGGATTCCCTCCAACAACTTGCCCACCACCGTGGTCAGGCTCACTGGTCTATAGTTCCCTGGCTTGTCCTTACCACCCTTCTTAAACAGTGGCAGCACGTTAGCCAACCTCCAGTCTTCCGGCACCTCACCTGTGACTATTTTTGATACAAATATCTCAGAAAGAGGTCCAGTAATCACTTCTCCAGCTTCCCACAGAGTTCTAAGGTATACCTTAGATCATTTCCTGGGGAGTTATCCACTTTTATGCATTTCAAGACATTCAGCACTTCCTCCTCTGTAATATGGAAATTTTACAAGGTGTCACCATTTATTTTGCTACTTTCTATATCTTCCACATCCTTTTCCACAGTAATTACTGGTGCAAAATACTCGTTTAGTATCTGCCCCATCTCCTGTGGCTCCACACAAAGGCCGCCTTGCTGATCTTTGAGGGGCCCTATTCTCTCCCTAGTTATCCTTTCGTCCTTAATGTATTTGTAAAATCTCTTTGGATTCTCCTTAATTCTCCTTGCCAAAGCTATTTCTTGTCCCCTTTTTGCCCTCCTGATTTCCCTCTTAAGTATAGTCCCACTGCCTTTATACTCTTCTAAGGATTCACTCGATTTATCCTGTCTATACCTTACATATGCTTCCTTCTTTTTCTTAAACAAACCCTCAATTTCAGTCATCCAGCATTCCCTATATCTACCAGCCTTCCCTTTCACCCTAACAGGAATGTACTGCCTCTGGATTCATGTTATCTCATTTATGAAGGCTTCCCATTTTCCAGCCGTCCCTTTACCTTCGAACATCTGTCCCCAATCAGCTTTTGAATATTCTTGCCGAATACCGTCAAAATTGGCCTTTTTCCAATTTAGAACTTCAATTTTTAGATCTGGTCTGTCCTTTTCCATCACTATTTTAAAACGAAAAGAATTATGGTCGCTGGCCCCAAAGTGCTCTCCCACTGACACCTCAGTCACCTGCCCTGCCTCATTTCCCAAGAGTAGATCAAGTTGTGCGCCTTCCCTTGCAGCTACATCCACATACTGAATCAGAAAATTTTCTTGTACACACTTAACAAATTCATCTCTATCTAAACCCTTAACACTATGGCAGTCCCAGTCTATGTTTAGAAAGTTAAAATCCCCTACCATAAACAACCTATTATTCTTAAGGATTGCTGAGATCTCCTTACAAGTTTGTTTCTCAATTTCCCTCTGACTATTAGAGGGTCTATAATACAATCCCAATAAGGTGATCATCTCTTTCTTCTTTCTCAGTTCCACCAAAATAACTTCGCTGGATGTATTTACAGGAATATCCTCCCTCAGCACAGCTGTAATGCTATCCCTTATCAAAAACGCCATTCCCTCTCCTCTCTTGCCTCCCTTTCTATCCTTCCTGTAGCATTTATACCCTGGAACATTAAGCTGCCGGTCCTGCCCAGCCTTGAGCCATTTTTCTGTAATTGCTATGATATCCCAGTCGCATGTTCCTAACCATGTCCTGAGTTCATCTTCCTTCCCTGTTCAGCTCCTTGCATTGAAATAAATGCAGTTTAATTTATTCGTCCTACCTTGTCCCTGCCTGCCCTGACTGTTTGACTCACTTCTGTTCTCAGCTGTACCTGTCTCAGATTGATCATTTTCCTCACTATCTCCCTGGGTCCCACCCCGCCACCTTACTAGTTTAAATCCTCCTGAGCAGCTCTCGCAAATCTCCCTGCCAGTATATTAGTCCCCTTCTAATTTAGATGCAAACCATCCTCTTGTACCGGTCACTTCTATCCCAAAGAAATTCCAATGATCCAAAAATGTGAATCCTTCTCCTATACACCAGCTCCTCAGCCATGCATTCATCTGCTCTATCCGCCTATTTCTGCCCTCACTAGCTCATAGCACTGGGAGTAATCCAGATATTACTACTCTCAAGGACCTCCTTTTTAAATTCCTGCCTATCTCTCTGTAATCTCCCTTCAGAATCTCAACCTTTTCCTTCGTTTGTTGTTTGTTCCAAAGTGGACAATGACCTCTTGCTGGCCCCTCTCCTCCTTGAGAACATTCTGCACCCTTTCTGAGTTATCCTTGATCCTGGCACCAGGGAAGCAACACACCATTGTGCTTTTTCACTACTGGCCACAGAAATGCTGGTCTGTACCTCGGACTAGAGAGTCCCTGAACACAATTGATCTCTTGGAACCCGACATACCCCTTATTGCATTAGTGCCAGTCTCAATACCAGAAACTTGGCTGTTCGTACTATGTTCCCCCAAGAGTCCATCACCTCCTATATTTTCCAAAACAGCAAACTTGTTTGAAATGGGTATAGCCACAGAAGACTCCTGCACTAGCTGCCTACCTCTCTTACCTTTCCTGGAGTTAACACATCTATGTGACTGTATCTGAGACTTTTCCCCCCTTCCTATAACTGCCATCCATCACGTACTGTTGCTGTTGCAAATTCCTCATTGCTTCTGTCTGTTCATCTTCTACTTCTGATCCATCTGAAGATTCACAATCAACTGCATTATACTGCAGAAATAATCTGCAGTAACCCTTAAACTCTCTTTAAACTCCCACATCTGACAAGAAGTGCATATCACTCTTCTAAAGGTCATTTCTGTTCCTTCACAATCTACAGACCCAGAAAATAACACTGTCTTATTCCTCTACAAAACACTGTCCCAGGTTAAATGAATAGTTATGGGTTATATTTTATGTTTAATCAAGAGACCTATCTCAAAAAAATACAATCAAGAAAGAACCCACTCTACTCACACCTGCAGACTTTCTGTAGGTCACACTTAAAAACAATACACTTATCTGCTTCTGTGCTGTGAACTTTGCTCAAACAGTTCCTCGAAGATCAGTTGTGAATTTCACTGTTTGCTAATTTTCCAAGACGCACTCCGATGTCCAGTGATATATGAATTCAAACAGCAAAGGCAGTAACTGTGCAGTTTCATCACTGTGTCAGTTTCTTTCTTTCTCTCTTCTGCACTGACTTCACCATCTGCTTCCTTTGTCTGTTCTTCTCCATTTTAAAACTGCTGTTGTTTTGACTCCTCTTTAATTATCCACCATCATTCATGACTGATTTTGGCAGCACTGCACAGCTTGTGTTTTGTTTATTGATTGTGGCACAGCATAATCCTGGCCATTACATGTTACTTGTGCTGTTTGTCATGCAAATAATCCTGTGTTGTCACTTCATCAAGTTGACACTTTATTTTAAGGAATACCTGATGCTGAAGATAAATTAATATCTGGAAGGCAGCTTATGATGAGACAGTCCCAGGAACTTTGAAGTTCTAGCCAACTGCACGTGTGCTGTTGCATTTGGAGTAGGAAGATTGTTCTGATATTTGAAGGCTGAATTTTACTAGCCATCTTGTGATGGGTAGTGGGTAGTGTGGCCGGGCAGTTAAAATTCAACATCGTCCACAAATGGGCAAAAACACTTTTAATGGATGAATAGCAAATTGACATTTGTGCAACTTGTTTATGCCAGACTGGAGGCAATTGAAAATGATGCTTTTCCCTTTATTGGATGGTTAAAATTTTAATTCTCTTTTGAATTGTCTCACTTGATTTCTTCCACAGACCTTTATCATCATCACCGTACATGAATATATGATTTTGTTTTGAAGGTTGAGTATTTGAATGTTTGTATTTGAACATGTTCAAACCTCCCGAGCCTGCAGGAGGTTCAATAATGTCTTGATGACAGCCATGACACTAATCCGATCGTGAATCAACCCAGCTTTACATTTCCCTGAAAGCAATTCTCAACCAACCTACTGAGATCATTGCTAAACAAATCCATACCTTCATCTGCCCTTGGTTTCCATCTGTTAAGCTCAACCAGTTTAAGAATGAAGTAGCAATGAAATCTGAAAAATGAGTTGAATGCCAGCTTTATGTCTTCATAAGGAGCTGTAGTCACATCGACTACCTGCTTGCTCACATGTCATTAGTAATGATATCCCCTAAACTGGTTATTTTAGCCATTTGCATCAAACTTTGACCAGTTCTGTACCAGACGAACCTTCTTTTCTCCCCCATTTCTCCAATCTGTATTGTCCTCTGATCTGGAATTTTTCAGAAAGTGGTACAGTGGATTCCAAGTTTCCTCTGAGTCCAGGAGCTGCTGCATTTGTTACTGCTTCCACCACTGCTTGGGACTGTGTGCCTTTACTTACTTTCATCTTAAGTCTCTGCCTGCCTCCAGCTTGTTTCTGCTGCTGTCAACATGTTCTGACATCTTAGTTAGTCCTCAAACTTGTTTCCTTACTCAGTAACCCTGTGAATTTGTTTTTAATTTATTCATGAGATGGGGGGAATTACTGGCTAGATCTGCATTTATTGCCTACTTGCCTTGTAGAAGGTAGTGTTGAGTTGCCTTTTGAACCACTGCGATCCTTGTCATGTAGTGACAGCCACCATGCTGCTTGGAAAGGTGTTCCTGAATTTTGATGCAACAATTATGAAGGATCAAGGATACATAGCCAAGTCAGGGTGGTATATGACTTGGAAACAACTTTTCAGATGATGTTGTTCCCCACCTGCTGCCCTTGGCCCTCCACAAGGTAGAGATTGCAGGTTTGAATTGTTCTGTTGGAGGAGCATTGGTATGTTATTGTAGTGCATCTTTTAGACTGTCACTCTACATCATTGGTAGTGACAGTGAATTTTGAAAGTGGTGGATGGGATCCTCATTTAGCTGCTTGTTTTGTCCTGTATGATGTCAAGCTTCTTGGATTTGATAGAGCAGCACTCATCCAAACAAGTGGAGAATATTCCGCCAGACTTGTGCCTTGTAGATAGGGAACAGACAAAGGGGAGACAGAGGGTGAGTTACTCACGACAGAGATTCCAGCTTCTGAATACACTTGTGCCACAGTACTTATGAGTTTGCAACTTCAGTTTCTTCTCAAAGGCATCTTTGGGATGTTGATAGTGGGGGATTCAATGACGGTGATGCCTTTGAATGTAAGTGGACAATAGTTTGAATTCTGTCTTGTTGGAGATGGCCTTTGCCTTGAATTTTTGTGGTGTGAATGATACTTGCACTTATCAATCCAAACCTGGATGTTATGCAGGTCTTGTTATAGACTGTTTCACTATTTGAGGAGTTATGAATGGTGCTGAACATATTGCAGTCATCTGCAAAATGTCCATTTCTGAATTTCTAATGGAGGGAAGGACATAAATAAAGCAACTAAGGATGGTTGGGTTCAGGACACTATCCTGCGAACTTCTACAGTGATGTCCTGAGCTTAGATGTTTGACTTCTGACAAACACAGCCATCTTCCTTTGTGCTCAGAACAACTCTAACTAATGGAGAAGTATCCCCCAATTTCTAAAGATTCTCCATTCAATGGGACTTTGATGCCACACTGGATCAGTGTCACCTTGATGTCAAGAAGAGTCACTTTCACTTCCACTCTTTTGTCAAATTCTTTTGTCAATGTTAAAAACAAAGTGATAATGAGGTTATGAGAAGAATGGCCTGAAAAGAATCCAAACTGGATATCAATGAGAATGTTATTCCATTTGTTACAGGGTCAGTGTCATCCTTGACCTTCACTCAGTGACATCCTTGACCTTCACTAATGTCAATCCTATTGTCGTATCAGCAGTCGCAAAGTTGTTTATCTGTTCTGCATATGATCGATTCCCTTGTCACTGGGGCTTAAACAGTCTTTCCAGGTGAAGCAGCATTTCACTTGGGCCAACTCTAATCTTGTGTACTGTATTTGCTGCACCCGATGTGGCCTACTCCATATTGGAGAAACCAAACACGGACTGGGTGACTGCTTTGTGGGATACCTCCAGTCTGTGCACAGGCAAGAGCCCGACCTTCCTGTAGCTGGTTATCTTAACACAGCGTCCTGCTTGCATGTCCATTTGTCTGTTCTCAGTGTGCTGTAATGCTCCAGTCAATCACAGTGCAAACTGGAGGAACAACATCTCATCTTCAGACGAGGCACTTTACAGGTTTCTGGACTTAATGTTATGTTTAACACCTTCAGATTGTGAGCCAATTTTCATTCCTTCCCTTTCTTTTAGCTTTGCTTATTGCATTTCTCACCGTGTCCTCTCTCCCCTCTCCCAACCCCAGTGGGAATGTCTGTTCTTTCAAGTCTGGAAGGTAAACACACACCATTGTTCTGCCATTCTCCTATTCTGATCACTTCATCTGAGCTTTCGCCATCTTTTCTCCCCCAGTATCCTACACCAACACCCCAACTCCTCTCCAACTGGATCATAAACGCTGTCCCCTCCATACTTCACTTCAGACCGATGAATAGTCACCTGGACTTGAAACATTAACTTGCTCTCTCTCAATGGATGCTGTCTGACCTGTTGTGATCTTTAGCATTTGTTGTCTTCAGTAGATTCCAGCATCTGTACTCATTTACTCCCCTATCCCTGTTGCTTTGCAATGTTTTATTTCTTCTGCCTGCCACCTCACCCCACCCCCCACCCCATTCATGGTGCCTTGGACTTAGTCCTCACTGCATTTCAATGAAAAGACATCTCCCTAACAGCGTCCAAAGCAGAAAAATTATCCGAAAAGGAAATGGCCCCTAAGGATGTCTGTGGTACTTGTCTCGTGCTTTATTATTCTCTATGGTAGCTGAAAATGTGTTGCTGGAGATGCGTAGCAGGTCAGGCAGCATCCAGGGAACAGGGCTCTGATCTCCAGCATCTGCAGACCTCACTTTCTCCTTTTTATTCTCTATGGTAGTCACCCATTCCCATTCCTCACAGTAACCTCCAATTTCTCAGAGAAACATTCATTTACAGTGATTGAATAACTTGCTGTACTGAGTAATGTCACTGCTGCACCTTGAATTTCAGGCAGTGTTTAATCAAATATGCAGATCACTTCCTTTGTTTACTGATTCTGCTATTGTATTGACTGTTTGTAGTGTCCAAGTAGTGCTGAAAGAGATCATTCAACCCATCACTTCTGCATCAATCTCTGAAGAGCATCCCAGCTCCCCACCCTAACCCTGTAACTCTGCATTTAGCACGGCCAATCCTCCGAACCTGTACATCTTCAGATGATGGGAGGAAACCAGAGCACCCAATAATGTGGACACAGAGAGTATACACACTTCACAAAGATAGTTACCCAAGGATGGAATCAAGCCCAAGTACCTGGCGTTGTGAGGCAGCAGTGCTAACCACTGAGCCACTGTGTCGACCTTGGTTAAGTTTGTCATAATAATAATCAATCAAAGCGTGGGTCTGCTGCTAATTTTTCCATGCCCCAAGGTTTTATATTTTTCTCATCATGCTGAAACTTCTCATTTTCAATTTCTAGATTTACAGTAGAGGAGTGGAAAAACACCTGCAGAAATTCTTCTCTGTGATATTTTATTGAATATTTTCATTTAACTTTGAGAGGCAGTCAATACCAGATTTATACAGGTGCTCCTTTCATTTGATTCCACTACATGAAAAAGAAAATTCAGGATGACTGATGTCAAGTTTTATTGTTTGGGTAATTTGTATGGTGGTAGTTAGTTATGAATCAAGCATATAGTACAGGAAGACAAAGCAATTTGAACTGTCTTGAAAGTTTATGAAGATTAAAAGAAATGGCAGATAAAGAACAGAAGTTAAGCACTTCCCATTTGATCATTTCGGTTTCATGGGTCTCTGAAAATATTTGTTCCTAAAAATAGTTGTAAAATATTACCATTAAATAAAATCTATTCCATTACTGTTTAGACCCAGGCAAATAAATCATAGTGGGTGATGGTTACAGCATTGTTTACTCTTTAGTCTATTGTGAAGCATTCACAGATCAATGTTTTATTATATCAGATATAAGTTTACAAATGAAAGCTAGGTGCACCTCAATGCCAGGGATGATTGTGCACGCTAAATTTATAATCCAGATAAGAATCATGTTGCAAGTTAACTCAGTTCATGGTGTACTGTAAAATGTCTCTTAAATTATAAAAAGCTGGATTCTAGCTATTGATCAGGACTGAAATGATGTTTTATTTAACCCTTGAAATAACAAAACATTTTTAAAAATTATTCTAAAACTAGTTGGTATAGAATTGCTTGATTATTGAAACATTCTTCACATTAATCCATCTTCTTTGGTTTAGCAATAGTCAGATAACCAAATTTTAAATGATATTGGGCTCAAATTAATGAAATATGTTCAAATTAAATTAAATTCTGCAGCTGAAGTGAATGAATCTAATTTTTGATTTACAAAGCTCACCAGTAGCACTTTTTGTTTTTAAAACAAGTGACAAGGAATTACAATAATTTGAGGCATTTTCTGTTTCTCACTATATGTTGAACTGTTTGTGTTGCTAGCTCTTTTTGGGCCTTTTATGAATGTGTCCAAATAGTGAAAACTGCAAAATGGTGGCCCAGATTTTTCTCTTGTTGGCAAAAATAGTGGTGGAAATGTGTTGCTGGAAAAGCGCAGCAGGTCAGGCAGCACCTAGATGCTGCCTGACCTGCTGCGCTTTTCCAGCAACACATTTCCATCTCTGATCTCCAGCATCTGCAGACCTCACTTTCTCGGCAAAAATAGTGGGCACACCATAATCTAGCCTTTTGGGCACCAAACATTCCTGTGCTGTATTAATCATCAATTTTACTTTAATCTGCCTCAGAAAGCATAAAATCAGAAAAGTCGGCAATGATGGCCAATTAGCAATTTACTTTTACTGAAAGTAACTGATAATACATTTCTTCACATCCTAGAACCCTCTTCTTTAAAAAGCAAAAAAACTATCTTAGTAACCAAGCTTTCAGAGACCATTGCAAGATCCTGCCACCTTCAATTTTTTGCTACCTTAGCCGTTTTGTGAGCTGAAAACAATAAATGCTGGGTATCACAGCATGTCAGGCAACATCCATGGAGAAAGAGCAAGCTAACATTGCGAGTCTAGGTCATTCTTCATCAAAGCTGAAATGAAGTGTGGAGGGGACAGCATTTATGCCATAGTTTGAGAAGGGATGGGTTTATAGGTATTGGGGTAGCGGATGTGGAGCGTAGAAAATACATTGACAGTTCAGATTGAGTGATTGGAATGTGAGAATGGTGTGTCTATCTACCATATTTAAAAGAGCAGACAGTCCCACTGGGGTCGGAGGAGGGAAGAGAGAGCTGGATGACAGAGAATGTAATAAGCAAAGCTAAAAGAAAGGGGAGAATTTGGAATTGGTTCATAGTTTGGATGTATTAAACTCAATAATAAGTCCAGAAGGCTGTAAAGTGCCTCATCTGAAGATGACATGTTGAAAATCCAGTTTGCGTTATGGTTCACTGGAGCACAACAGCATGCCAAGAACAAATAAGTGGGCATATGAGCAGGACGCTATGTTAAAATTACTGGTTATGGGAATGTCAGGGTTATGGTTGCTCACAAACTGGAGGTGTTCCCCAAAGCGGTCACCCAGTCTGCGTTTGGTTTCTTCAATGTAGAATAGGCCATATTGGGTGCAGCGAATGCAATGCACAAGATTGGAGGAAGTGCAAGTGAAATGCTGCTTTACCTGGAAAAACGTTTTAGGCCCTTGGATGGTGAGCAGGGAGAAAGTGAACGGGCATGTTGTGGGGAAAATCACCAGCCTCGGAGTCAGAGTCGGGGTTAAAGGAAATACCGGAGCTCCGCGGAGAGAGAGAGAGACACCACAGCACAATGGTCAGCTGTGAGTCTTCTCTCAACACGGGGTACATGTCAAGATACTTTTATACATTTTGCAATAATAGGTCAGTGATGAGGTTATTGTCTTTGTAACATGGTTTGTTTATGGTAAACATTGCAGAATCATTAATAGTTTTGGTGTAGTCATTATCCGTTTCAGCGCAACCTTTGTTAATTTCAGCATGGTCGTTCTCAGTTTCAGTGCAAACTTTGTCAGTTTCAATGTCTGTGCGGTGGTCCATTGCCCTCGTAATGGGTGCTAATTGCTCTTTCTGAGAAGGATGATTACTGCAGGCCTGGCTATTATCACTCTGTCTTGAGTCTATATCAAGTTGATAGCATTTCTACAAAAGGTGTTGGCTGACCCAGACACTTTGGTGGGCAGTGTACTTTACTCATATATATTCTCTCCCTCACCCATCTTAAACTAATCAACTAGGTTGTGAGTGCATTGTGCTGACATTCTGGTGGCCACAGGTAGTGTCTGTATTTGCTCTGCTGTCTCTCTCCGATATTGTGGTCTGGTGGCCATCTTGTGTGTTAAGTGGTCAACTGATGGCTCAGTGGCCATCTTCTGTGTCAGTGTGCCTGGTGTCACCCTGCCCCTTGCCATCTTCCACTTCAGGCAGGTGTGGAACCTTCTGCGCTTATGTGGGAAGTTGCTGATGGAAGGGGGTGGTGTTGTTGATTGTAGAATGGACCAGGGGAGGACTGATCGATGCGAAATACAGACGAGGGAAAGACAGGAAGATATGTTTGGTGGTGACATTATTGCTGGTGTTGTCTGAAGTGACAGAGAATGATCCTTTGAATGCAGAGGCTGGTGGGATAAAAAGTGAGGACAAGGGCAACCCGAACATGTGGTGGGAAAGGGCAAGGATGGAAGCATAGGTTGGATATGATCGGTAGGAAACCACAATTATTGAAGAAGCAAGCCATATCAGCAGCACTGTTTTGGAAGATGGTATCATCCGAACAGATGCGACAGAGGTGAAGGAACTGAGAGAATAAGATAGAGTTCTTGTGAGATGTGGGGGGGAGGCGAAGAAGAGCTGTAGTGAAGGTAGCTATAGGAGGCTGTGGCTTTGAAGTGGATGGCAGTGGGCAGTTTATTCCCCAAAATGGTAACAGAGAGATCAAGGAAAGGGATTCCAGCATCTGCAGTAATTTGCTCCTCCAATTTACAAGGTGCCTTGGAACCATTTTCTTTTGCATTAGGGACCAAATAAAAATTATTGTTGTAGTGCACTGCTTGAGATTATAAAGTAAATTTGTCAGTAGAACTGCATCTGAATGTTTCGTAAGTTGTGGAAATAGTACAGGTATTTTGTTATCATTAAACGGCAAATATGACATTGTACCTGTTTCCAGGAATAGAAAGAAATGGGTCTCTGAACAACTTAGCTCTGTTAGCTTCACATGTGGAATGGATAATGACTGGAGACAATAAAAGGGATATATTCTGAAAACATTTATTAAAATGATCCTTGAAAGTCAGCACAGATGTACAAACATGAGACTATATCTTGAAATTTAATTGATGTTTTATTAGGCATGATTGTCTGAGAGATCATAACTTTCAACAACAGTGTTTGCAACATTCAGGGAGAAGCAAAAAAGTTGATTAAAATAGATAAGCAAAGGAAAATAAAATCTTACATAATATTGAACATATGATTCAGCGTGATTAGAGGGATCCATTTGAGATCAAACCTCAGAACGTCTCATGACACAAATTATTTAGTTAAGGGATTAAATATACAATTTTGTTGTTGATTTATAGCATTGGGTGGGTAGATAGTGGAGGTGGCAGATGCAGAATTTATTCAAATTAGGAAAACTAGCAATTTTGAAATATAATTAATATGGAGCAGAACTTTACTCACATCATGCTATTCATAGCTTTAGTGAAAATAAACAAGAAGATTGAGGATTAGGAAACTAATTCCTTCAAACCTGGATGTGAGCAGTTAATAATCCAATAAAACTTTGGATTATTGTCTTAGAAATAGAAATTCCAACTCCATTGATTTGGTATATTCTTTATTTAATAAATTGCTGCTGCCAGACTTGAAATATCACACTTCGATGTGGTCAAAGTCTGTTCAATAAAAGATTAATTCACCAAAGTAGAAGTCAAGAAGAGTTCAAAAATAATTAGGATGAATGATTGAAATCAAGTTTTTCTCTGAAATAGAAGAGTGAATACAGGATCTAATTCAGCCCTATGAAATAACTGAGATTTGTGAATAAAGAATAATTCTGTAAATTAGTTAAGCTGAATCAATAGGTTTGCACAAGTCAGCATATTAGTTTAACTGTTCACAACAAGAAAACAACTAACCATACCCAACTGGCCTGATCTTGAATAACTTAAACCACGGTGTCCAACATTGACTATCATCCAATGATTGAACAACATTTGCTAAGTAAATCTGAATGTCCACCAAATTACAGTGAGAACCCATTTCACATTAAGGGTTGCAGGATGAATACACTTGGACATATTCAAAGCTATGTATTGATGTACAGAATCCTGTTCTTGCAGAGAGAAATGATAGACATTACATCAAAAGTAAGATTATGCCTGTTCCCTGGTACATTATTTGGCAATTTTAACCGATCAAAGTCAAATTGCCTGGTTTAAGTTCATAGAAAGCTTGGCAGTTAACTTTCAGGCATTATCTACCTTGTGTATTTTCCAAGGCAATCTCCTTACCAATCAGAATCCACTTGCCACCCAGGCTTCTCTTCCTGTATGGTATGGACAAAATAGTGTTTCCCTTTTATGTTGGACTTCTCCTGATTGTTTTGTTGAGTGCAAGACAAAAATTTGACTAATTTCAGTTTTTCACAATATTGTCTTGTTAATGTATCAGTACCCCAAAGTGCGATGGATATTTTTAACTCTTAATTCCAGTATGAGTATTTTACTTAAAGAGAGGACTGCTATAGATATTAAAAGAGTGTGGATGGAAACTTAATGTTGTTTGGCAATGTTTTATATGAAATCCATGGAATTTCAAGGAAATGTCAAACAGAAAGAGAGAGAGAGAGAGAGCTGTAACAGTGTATCAACATCCTAGGGCTTACCATTGACCTGAAACTGAAGTGAATATAAGTACTATTGGTACAAGAGCAGTTAAGATACTGGGGTAAATTGCAAATAAATTGCACCCCATGAATCTCCAAAGTCTGTTGACCATCGAAAAGGCACAAGTTCACTGTGTTACGAAATTCTCCCCACTTGACAGGTTGATTGCAGTTCCAATAACATCCATGATAATGGACAGAATCCAGGACAAAGCAGATGGCTTTGTCAAATCCACCTTCACACTCTCCATTACTGACATTCAGTAGCTGCCGTGCGTACCATTCAGAAGATGAACTGCAAAAATTCGCCAAGCCTCCTTAGGAATAACTGACATTCATGTGTATTAACCTCGGTTAATCTTGAGTTTGCTGTGAAGGCTTAATTTGAAGAACCATTCATTAGTAACCCTTTCATAAACAGACTCTCCTGCTCTCAGTGCTCGAAGCCAGCTAGCTAACAAGGTCATGAAAGGAAACAGGACAACAGAAGGACCATCCCACTCTGAATGCTTTATTCCTGATGAAGGGCTTTTGCCCGAAACGTCGATTTTACTATTCCTCGGATGCTGCCTGAACTGCTGTGCTCTTCCAGCACCACTAATCCACTCTGAATCTTGCTGACCAACCTCTGTCAAGAGAAAACAGGACAAAAGGATTTCAATTAATCTGCAAAAGCCAAGAATCCCCATATAGAATGTTAAACTAGTAAATACGGGTTGGCACGGTGACTCAGTGCTTAGCACTTCTGCCTCACAGCACCAGGGACCCAGGTTTGATTCCCACCTTGTACGACTGTCTGTGTGGAGTTTGCACGTTCTCCCTGTGTCTGCATGGGTTTCCTCTGGGTGCTCCGGTTTCTTCTCACATTCCAAAGATGTGCAGGTTAGGTGAATTGGCCATAGTGTTCAGGGATGTGTGCACTAGTCAGGGGTAAGTGTAGGGGAATGGGTCTGGGTGGGTTACTTTTCAGAAGTTCGATGTGTACTTGTTGGGCTGAAGGGCATGTTTCCAAACTGTAGGGGTTCTAATCTAAATTGCACAATCTCATCTTCACAAACTCAAAGAGCCTAATCCATATCTATTTTAGCTTTTACCTTTGTTTTGGGCTATCTGCTAATTCCTAATCTTTGTGTATGTGTACAATGTTCTCATCTCTTTTTTGTATTTAGTCATGAATAAAGTAACTTATTAACTCAAGATAGCCTGATCAAATAGGCTCCTTTGAAAGACCATTAGAAATAGGAACAGAAGTAGGCTACTCAACCCTTCAAGACTGTTCTGCCATTCAATAGGATCATGGCTGGTCCCATGTTCTTCATATTCACTATCCTGTGTTTTCCAGTAACCCTTGATTCTCCCACTGATCAAGAATCCATCCATCTCCGCCTTAAACATGCACAACGACTCTACCCCCACAGCTCTCCAATCCCCTTAAGAGAAGAAATACCTCCTCATCTCAGGCTTAAATGATCACACCTTAATTCTGTGACCATATCCTTTGTTCTTAGACTTCCTTGCAAGGGGAAACATCCTCTCAGGATTAAACATAAACTCATTTGGTGTTGGAGAAATGTCTCCACAAGGGAGGAACTCTTTTTAAAATTATCCAGTTATGACTGACTGAGGGATGGAGTGAGGGTGGGTGTGATGAATAAAGAAGGGGAATCAGTTTATCCCGCCTCACTCAGGAACTTAACAATTTATCCATCTGGAGCCATAATAATTTAGGAAAGCTAACCCAGGGTCTGACTGTCAGCATACTCATAAATCAATAATCATGATCATGAATGACATCTTCCCAATACAGGTACACACCAAAATTGATGTTCTTGTTCATTAAGGATTTGAACAAAATGTATACATACATGGGGTTATTTGTATAGCAATGAAGTGTTTAGCAATTTACTACTAATTATTTTGAGAGAGGTCCAGTGTGAAGAGATTGCCTTTGAGAAGTGAATGAAAATATAATAATTTAATTGATCAAATGATTTGTTAAACTCCTACAGATTTTCTAACATTCCTTCAATATTTATTTTTCACAATAATGACAACAGCAAATTACTTTTTGTTGGCCAAAACGTGTCATCCATGGCTGAGCAGGAAGCAATCTTGCCTTTTGAGTTGGAAGGATTTGCATTTAAGCCTTAGATTTGAGCACAAAAATGAAACTTAACACTCCAACACAAAAGTGATTGAGTAATAACACTGTTGAAGGTATCTAAGGTGCTAATGGAAACTGAACAATGCTACACAGAAATTGAGATAGGGTTTCTGGCTATACTTTTTGCTTATAATCATTTAAATCAATATATATTGTAAGGACTGTAGCTTTTTGTTTCATTTCTTTTAAAAAGTTGAGGACTAAAATGAGTGAGAATTGTTTTTTAAAAAACATTGTTTTGTAAGTATGTCACATGTTTTGAAAAGCAAGTAACACGATATACATAGTTGGCATTTTAGACAACTGATTGAGCTAGAAATAATTGAAGTTCAGAGTGCAGATGATCGGGAACCAAGGGAGTGTATAGGTACTGCCCTTGTTGGCAACAAGGGAGTGGAAAGGTACTGCCCTTGTTGGCAACAAAGGAGTGGATAGGTACTGCCCTTGTTGGTCTGTGGATGAGTGAGCAGCTAGAAGCTGGAACCAAATTAGAAGAAAGATAGAGAAAAAAAAGAAGTGCACAGATCTTATCCCAGCCCAGAAGCTAGTTTGTTCTCCGCAGGCAAAAATTCAGTTTAAACCTGAAGAAAACCAGTTCCCTTTCTGGTAGCAGTGATAGTAAGCAATAACTTTTAAATTGATAAATTAGAGACATTTTCCAGGTGACTACTTGGAAATCTACTTTTTATAAACAAGTCGAAGCATCCAAAGTCATTTGAGGAACAAGGACTCTGGCTAGGTGAAAAAGGACCATGTCAACATCACAACTGGAAGAAAAGATCGCTGAACTGACTTGCCAGTTTTTCTATGTCTGCTATTAATTTGTTTTCCAGGTTTTTTTGTGTGCATGTGTGTGTCTGTAAGAGAGTGTTTATTAGGGAATGAGTGTTTCAGTTAGTCATGTTACATGCTCATGGATTATAATTGTTTACCTGTCGTAGTCTAATTACTTCTAATTCATCAGAATTCTTGATTAGTGCAGAAACATAATCCATTCTTTCTATTAACCTTAGTCTAAAAGTGGGATAAACCATGGTGCTGTGCACAATATATAAAAAAAATCCTGTATAAAATCACAAGAGGCATCGATAGGATAATTAGCAAGATTATTTTCCTAGGGTTGCGGAATCCAAAACTAGAGGATACCAGGTTTAGGGTGAGACGGGAAAGATTTAAAAAGGACCTGAGGAGTAACTTTTTCACACAGAGGATGGTGCATGTATGGAACAAGCGCCTGAGGAAGTGGCAGAGGCAGATAAAATTACAATATTTAAAAGGCACCTCAATGAATAGGAAAGGTTTAGAGGGATATGAGCCAAATGCTGGCAAATGGATAGGTCAGATTGGGATGACTGATCAGCGTGGATGAGTCGGACTGAGCGGTCTGTTTCCGTGCTGTATGACCCTATAACAATAGGAATAATGGGATAGTGCACTACCCAGTTTGTTTGTAGAAAAGGTCTGGGGTATTTTGGCCAGTATTGGGTTGAATTAGAAACAAAGGTATTGATGATTTGAGTGTGGTTTGCTAAATAATAAAGTTGAAGGAAAACACAGGTTCTGTACTGCAATTAAGACTTGGCATTGGAAACAACAAAGGATTCCACACAGGTTGCAGAGTTGTCCCTGGCAGTCTGAAAGAAAATTTCAAAACAGAGATTTTTCCACTTGGTAGCTACAATCAAGATAACCTTGTCTGACAAAACTAAAAGGGCAGAGACAATTGTGCTATTAGCACAGCACCTGGATTTTGAGAAAGATACAAAAGATTCTGAATACTTTGGGGAAGTGAGATGTCATAATCAGGTGATGTTCAGTTAAAGAAGGTTGAGTGTGAGGAGATAATGAAAAACAAAATGGAATTATGGAGGGAAAAATAAAGATAAGAAAAGGATAGAGAGATAAGGAAAGGGAAATAGAATTGAAAAGAATGAAAATGAGTAAAGTGGAATTAGAATTGCAAAGAGAAGAGAAAGCAAGACTGTATGAATATTTAAAATGGCACAGCTGAAACATGTACTAATGCAGACTTTATTGGGGAGAATGTGAATCATAAAGTCAAGTAAGAAATTGTGTATGTTTGGACAGGGCCTATCAAAATTTGAGGAAAAGGATATTGGAGGCATTGTTTGTGCCATTTGAGAAAAAGGCAAGACAAATGAAGTGGGCAAGAGAAGACTGGACACTGCTCATGCAGATTAATTTGCCAAATTATACACAGGAAATATATGCTTCAATATTAGAGGAACTTTCTCAGGATTATTATGTAGCGAAGTAGACTATATTAGAGGCAAAGAAATTACAGGTGCTGGGATCCAAGGTTGACAAGCAGGAGGCTGGAGAAGTCTACATGTGCCCACCTATCCCCACTTCACCACCCTGCGCCCCCCCATTCCCTATACCTACAGCTCCCCTTACTCCCATCCCCAGTCCTGAAGAAGGGTTACACCTGAAACATTGACTTCTCTACCTCTTGATGCTGCCTGGCTTGCTGTGTTCTTCCAGCCTCCTGCTTGTTAATCAAGAAGACTTTATTGGCTGCACATTGGGAAAGATTCTGGAATTAAAGGAATCAGTCTGAATTTGAAAGTATTAAGCCAAGTAATATTGATAGATGGAGAAGAGTGTTATAGAGTTACACTTACAAAGCTCTCAGAGGTAATTCTCTTACAGGAACTAAAAATATTCACTAGATTCCATAATAAGAACTTTTGTTTAGGACCATAGGGTTGCAACTGCTAGGCAGGCAGCAAAAAGGACTCGCAATTGCTCGCTAAAACCATAAAACTAAATCTTTTTTCTGTCAGCATCATAAAGTTGAAAGGAATAGAAAAGGAGAGAAGGCAAGAAGCCAAGTTAAGGAATGGATATCTTGGCATTCCCAAGGTCTCCTGCTGAGATCAGAAAGGAAGCTATTGAGGGTGGAGGTGAAAAACATTCATTCAGAATGCTGGAATTTGAAAGAGAAAAACATGGAATGGGTTGGTATTCATAAGACTGAGTCTGAAAAACAACTCAGAAAGAAAAGGCCATGTAGTTTTAACTTCAACTAAGAGACTGGATGGAGACATTGCTATCAGGGCAGAAGTTCATAAGGTAAATGAGAGAGATGAAGGGATTTTATCAAAAGGGAAGATAACCCTGTTTCTTCAAAGGAAGCATCGATGCTTATAACTACTCTGACAGATGCAGGAGCTATTCAAACATCTGGTTGGAGAAGGATTTAGTTTCCCTGTAGAAAATTAATTGAAAACCAAGGTGTTGTCAATGGGACAGTTGGAGAGCATATGCCAGTTCCATTGTACAAAGTTCAAATAAAATGTGACAAAATAAAATGAATGAGACTGCAGGTGCTGGAGATCAGAGCTGAAAATGTGTTGCTGGAAAAGTGCAGCAGGTCAGGCAGCATCCAAGGAGCAGGAAAATCGACGTTTCGGACATGAGCCCTTCTTCAGGAATGAGGAAAGCGTGCCAAGCAGGCTAAGATAAAAGGGAGGGAGGAGGGACTTAGGGGAGGGGGATTGGAAATGCGATAGGTGGAAGGAGGTTAAGGTGAGGGTGATAAGGTGAGGGTGATAAGGCTGGAGTGTGGGTGGGGGCGGAGAGGTCAGGAAGAAGATTGCAGGTTAGGAAGGTGCATCCAGTGCCTGTACACCTCCATCCCCCATCATGAAGGACTCAAAGCCCTCCGCTTCTTCCTTTCCCGCCGTACCAACCAGTACCCTTCCACTGACACCCTCCATCGACTGACTGAACTGGTCCTCACTCTGAACAACTTCTCTTTCCAATCCTCCCACTTCCTCCAAACCAAAGGAGTAGCCATAGGCACCCACATGGGCCCCAGCTATGCCTGCCTTTTCGTAGGATATGTGGAACAGTCCATCTTCCGCAGCTACACTGGCACCACCCCCCACCTTTTCCTTCGCTACATCGATGACTGTATCGGCGCTGCCTCGTGCTCCCACGAGGAGGTTGAACAGTTCATCCACTTCACTAACACCTTCCACCCTGACCTCAAATTTACCTGGACGATCTCAGACTCCTCCCTCCCCTTCCTAGACCTCTCCATTTCTATCTCGGGCGACCGAATCAACATGGACATTTAATATAAACCGACCGACTCCCACAGCTACCTAGACTACACCTCCTCCCACCCTGCCCCCTGTAAAAATTCCATCCCATATTCCCAATTCCTTCGTCTCCGCCGCATCTGCTCCCAGGAGGACCAGTTCCAATACCGAACAACCCAGATGGCCGCTTTCTTCAAAGACCACAATTTCCCCCCAGATGTGGTCAACGATGCTCTCCACTGGTCCTCACCTACCACCCCACCAACCTCCATATCCATCGTATCATCCGTCGTCATTTCCGCCACCTCCAAATGGACCCCACCACCAGGGATATATTTCCCTCCCCTCCCATATCAGCATTCCGAAAAGACCACTCCCGCCGTGACTCCCTCATCAGATCCCACCAAACCAACCTCCACTCCCGGCACCTTCCCCTGCAACTGCAAGAAATGCAAAACTTACGCCCACACCTCCCCCCCTTACTTCCCTCCAAGGCCCCAAGGGATCCTTCCATATCCACCACAAATTCACCTGCACCTCCAAACGCATTTTTTACTGCATCTGCTGCACCCGATGTGGCCTCCTCTATATTGGGGAGACAGGCCGCCTATGTGCAGAACATTTCAGAGAACACCTCTGGGACACCCGGACCAACCAATCCAACCACCCCGTGGCTCAACACTTCAACTCCCCCAAGGACATGCAGGTCCTTGGACTCCTCCATCGCCAGACCATAGCAATACGACGGCTGGAGGAAGAGCGCCTCATCTTCCGCCTAGGAACCCTCCAACCTCAAGGGATGAACTCAGATTTCTCCAGTTTCCTCATTTCCCCTCCCCCCACCTTGTCTCAGTCCCAGCCCTCGAACTCAGCATCACCTTCCTAACCTGCAATCTTCTTCCTGACCTCTCCGCCCCCACCCCCACTCCAGCCTATCACCCTCACCTTATCACCCTCACCTTAACCTCCTTCCACCTATCGCATTTCCAACGCCCCTCCCCCAAGTCCCTCCTCCCTACCTCTTATCTTAGCCTGCTTGGCACACTTTCCTCATTCCTGAAGAAGGGCTCATGCCCAAAACTCCTGCTCCTTGTCGATTCTCCTGCTCCTTGGATGCTGCCTGACCTGCTGCGCTTTTCCAGCAATACATTTTCAGCTCTGACCTCCAGCATCTGCAGTCCTCACTTTTTCGCTAGTGAGAGTTAGGTTAGTTAAGAAATTACTGATCGATGGAGTTGATTTACTTCTGGGGAATGATTTGATAGGAATGAAAGACATTGTTTTGCTTTTAACCCCAGTAAGACAATTTGAGACTAAAGAGACAGAACAGTTGCAGACAGTTTCGAGGTATTTTTCCATTATGTGTGGTGACTAGAGCAATCGCTAAACAAAGTTCATTATCAGAACTCTCAGTAATACCACAAGCAGGTGTTAAGGTACCTGACATTCTTATTAAGAATGAGAATAGTGCAAAAGAGAAGTTTGGTGAGTCTCCTTTAATTGAGGCTCTGGAAGCAAGCCTAGTGTTAAATAAATTAGCAAACATAGTTCACACTGAAGCTAAGTCTGAAGGTGTTCCAAAGTGTTATGATGCTGAAAGTGAAATTTTGATGCTGAAGTAGAAGCATCATCACAGACCTGCAGATAAAAAATGTGCAGTTGTTCATCAAACAGTGGTACTGACCAGAAATAGTAGGAAGATAGTGCAAGTAGCAGATGAAGTTCCTATAGCAGGAAGATAGGAATATGAAAAACTCAGGCATGAAGATTTATTTTAACTGGCCAGGAGTTTGTGATGATTTAGTGCAGTTTTGTAAATGTATCACATATGCTAGTAGTAGGAAAGCTGCAACATGTAATCAGTTCAGCAGCTTTGATACTTATGCCAATTTTTGAAGAATTATTTAATGGAGTATGGGCGGATATTGAAGGGTTATTACTAAAATTTAAAGCAGGATGTCAAAAAATACTGACAAATTTAGACAAGGCAACTTG